>NC_049206.1:13744225-13769225 GCF_013347855.1 Anguilla anguilla | reverse complement strand
CCACTACACCCACCAACTGAGAGCCCGCCGAAAGCTCCTTCTGCTGGGGGATGGCGGGGAAATCCGAGGGCCACTGTGAACCGGAGGAACAGGAGCAAAGTCATGGAAACAAACCCCCACAGACTAATAAAAGAGTGCGGCTTCAACATGGTCACGTGCACAACCAGCACGGTCACAGACAGCGGTTACTGAAAAGAGAGGAGTGTCAGTACACTCAGACAGAATGAGGGGCTTCACTACGCTCACAGACAGAGGGAGGGGCTTCACTGCGCTCACAGACGGGAGGGAGGGGCTTCACTACGCTCACAGACAGAGGGAGGGGCTTCACTGCGCTCACAGACAGAGGGAGGGGCTTCACTGCGCTCACAGACAGAGGGAGGGGCTTCACTGCGCTCACAGACAGAGGGAGGGGCTTCACTGCGCTCACAGACAGAGGGAGGGGTCAGCACACTCACAGGCAGGCCGTACAGAGACAGCAGGGAGTGCGAGCGGTGAGACCCACCTGCACGAGTGCCACTCCGGCCATGAGGATGAGCAGGGAGAGCCACTGATACACGCCCAGCCTGCGGCCCAGCATGGACACGGAGAACAGGGCTGTGGTCAGGATCTTCAGCTGGTATGTCACCTGGGAGACAGGGCAGTGCAGCGAGAGAGGGATGAACACAAACACAGACATAGACACAGACACAGGCACAAATAAAGACAGACAGACAGACAGACAGACAGACAGACAGACAGACTGACTGACTGACTGACTGACTGACTGACTGACTGACTGACTGACTGACTGACTGACTGACAGACAGACACACACACAGAGTCTTTAGTCTCTGCATATCCAGATCCTCGTACTGTACCTGGTATGTAGCAGCGTCCAGGTTGGACAGAGCCACATAGAGAAGGTTGTTCTGGAGCGTGTAGATGCCGGAAGGGATGGCCAACTTCAACGTTTCCATGGGCTTATTGAAGATCTCCTCTGTGAGCACCCGGTTCAGTGCTCGCAAGCTGTAGCCTTGGAAACGGGCAAGAGGAGGAGCCACATTCACAGGGTCATTACCATTCTATTATTACAAGCAGGGTGTCCAAAACTAACACAGGAATCAAACCTTTTTGCATTAACCCTCCACAAATAAATCGCACACCTCCCTTCTATTTTCAGCACACTGCACTTGAATGCCACTAAACACTCAAGACTTCTATAAAAAACCACATTACTCATAATGGAAGTGGAGACGTGGACAACCCTGCCCACTTCTCAGAAGGAGGGAGATGAGAAGTAAAGAGGCCAAAATAGAGAAGGAGAAAGAAATGAAGCAAGAAAGCAAGAGAAAAAGAGAAACAACATTCTCCCAGTCATTCTACGAACACGTGACAGTTGGGAGACCACCGCTATTTAGGAGTTGCTGGTCATGGGAGGAAAAAACACAGGTTTTCCATTCTAATTCAGTTGGACCTTTCCATTCATCAAGAGGTCAGAAACCTTTTCTACTTTCATTGCAAAGCATTATGCGTCGACCAATGGGGTTCTACCTCCAGGGAGGCATGCTTTGTAAATGCAGGAAGCGAGCAATTCATATAAAGGCTGAAATCTGGAAGCAGATGTGTGGAGAACATACATTTGTACACACAGCCGAATGCTATGCAAGTACCTTCATTCTTGAAACAACTTCAAGTCAGATAATATTAGTTAGATTTCGCAGGAACAGATTTTTGTTTGCTGTTAACCAAGACTTTTTTTTTTTTTTTTTTTTTTTTTTTTAAATATCAGGGTGGGGCAAATGTGACTCAGTTTGAGGTACTTGCAAATGCGAAACAGGAATTTGAAGGAATGCAGACCTAATGTACCAGCATTGTTAATAGTAAATCAAAGTTCATAGAAAGGGAGAACTCCAGGAAACAGAGTTACTTCTCGAAAGTGCTTGGAATCTCAGATTTCGAAGACTGAAGTTCACAGATCCTCCAGGAAACAATCAAAGACATTGCAAGGCCACACAACCGCAAAGTCTCCTATGATCTCACAGGGTACATGGGCCACTCTCTGGAAAATCATACTTCATAATGATAAGATAAGGCCCAGATCATTTTAGAAAAAACTGAGAACAGAGAGAATTTTTACAAGGCCTTTCTGCTCCCATAACAGACATGTAATAAGTCCAGGTATCAAATAGAACATCAGGAGTCAACTAATTGAAAATAGGCAACTGAGTATCTTTATCAGAATGAACGCATCCTAGCTGTGGTACTTGGGTCATGTTTCTGAACAAGACAGACCAGCTGGTTATGCAAAAATACTAACAGATACATACAAAAGCACATGCAAAAATATGATTGGGGACATGACCAGATGAGAGCACGTTGGCACACACGCACACGCACACGAACCCACTCACACACACACAAGCCCACTCACACACTCACACACACACACACACACAAACCCACTCACACACACACACACACCCCGCGGGTGCTCGGGCGGGACTCACTGTGCTCCTTGAAGACGAGCAGCGCGCAGGTGAGGATTTTGAGGAGCTCGGCGGACACCACGGCGGAGGAGGCCAGGTAGCGGGGGCCGTCCCCCTGCAGGGTGCGAGAGTAGCGCATGGTCAGCACCAGCGACGTGGTCTGCAGCACCAGCACGCCCAGCGACGCGTACTTCAGCTGCCCGGACGTCATGGAGACCAAGGACGCCCACCCCGCGGGAGGGGGCGGGGCCAGCGGGGAGAGGTCCGATTTGGACTGAGGAAGAGAAGCCATGTCAGAGAAGGACGGCATGAGCTAGAGGACAGAACTAAAAAAACCACTGAACTAAGACTCAGCAGACGCCCTTATCTGAGCCCACAAAGCATACTGACCTAATTAACTACATTCAAGATTCACACCCAGCTATTTACTTAAAGATGAAGCTGTAAGTCTCAAACTTTCTGGCATACACCCTTCATCTGTGATATGCCATTACTCCTTTGCTAGTCCTTATATACATAAGAGAGTCATGCCAGAGATCCCAGTTTTAGGTCAACACGCGAACAAGACAGCACATATTACACAACATTACCATACACTCATTTAAAACATTCAAAACCTTCTAACCAGAGCACCTCGCAATGTAAGACGAGACCGTGAGCGCATCCACCCGAGTCAGCAGCGTCACTCTGCTGAGCGCCAGAGGCGAAAGCACGTGCGACAGAGAGCGACGAACCACGACCGCTTCAGCAGCCACTTCCTCCGACGCTTAAAAAGGCGAAAACAGTGGAAACAAAGTTTACCTGAATTCCTGAACGACAGCTGGGCTCGCCGCCAGATCAAAATCAGTCATCGGACAAAGCATGCGTGCCCTGCGGCCGGCTTTCCTCTGAACTGCTGAACCGCATCGAACCTCAACGGAGCTTCCGCCACGAGAAGGTCAACTCAAACCGGAAAGAACTGCTAAATTTGGAAAATCCCTCATTTCGTTTAGATTGCAAATTTTTTTTTTTTTTTGTTATTCACATTTTAAAAAGTCTTTCTCTGCAAACAAACCAGAGCTCTGTACCGACTCCAAAGTCTCCTTGTTTGAAAAGGTACTCTCAGTGTCCAGGGTAGATATGACCTTTAAAACCACACCCCTGCGTGAGCAGGAAATGGGTCATTCTGTGAGCGTTTTGTCAGGTCTTGCGTTTCCTACCATTCACCCCCCGGTGCTCCCGGTGATTTACTGAGACATCCGCGTGGCCCTACCGGTTACCCTGCGCGCCTGCCGCGCCATCCCCGTGCGGAAAACTGTTTGTTGGGATAATAACCCAATTACGTAATGCCTCGTCCGTCCTGTCCTTAAGGAACCTGGTTATCAGGCAACAGTTTTGGAAACACTACTCTACAGGGTCAGGGATCTGAAACACCAAGTAGCCCCTGGGGAACTTAACCCAGGAGAGCGCACAGAACTGTTCAGGGAGTTTCACAATATGCTTCCAGACACCTGAACTGCGCGTCTGTCTGTCCGCCGTGTTAACGTGCAAGTAACTCTGTCTTTGTAACCATTTCACTATTCATTTAAGGCAGTCAATGGAGTACCACACTTCTATGGTCCCAGATTAAAATCCCTACACCTGGGTGCTGACAACAGTCAACACAACTTCAAAACAGGATACTTAGAGCCAGAGAACTGTGCTCTACTCTGTTTGTAAAGAGCCAGGAAGCTAAATGAGACACACTCTTATTTTACCTTGCTCGGCATTCTTAGCTCACGTTTTTCCCCTAGCAGAGGGTCCTTTTAAGGGAAAAGGCCAGTTCAAGCACTGCAGCAAACCACAACATATAAGCAAACGCTACATGAGCAGCAGAAGACTGCAAAAACCAAAGAATAAGTCAAATATAACAAGAATTTTAATCTTATATTTAGACTTAAAGTCTTATTTCCATTACTGTTTTGCTGATCAAGACAAAAAATTTGCCAATGAGGTGAGACAGTTTGACTAATTTCACGATTTGCCAACACGGTAAGAAAATTTCCCTTGACAAGCAAAAAGTAACTTAAAACAAGGAGATATTTTCCACTAGAGAGAAAGCAGTAAGATTTTAAGTCTCATTATTAAGTCTCATTGTTAAGACTTTTTTGCAGTGTACACATCTAACTGCAGTTCTTACACATCAGCTACTGACCCAGCCACGCAGACAACCCCCCCCCCTCGCCCCCCCGACCTGCCACTCTTTCAGGAAAAACACCACACTGCTGATTTCTCCAAATACCATAAACCCTGTCACACAAGCACACACAAACACGCATCCATTTCAAACTAAACACACTGCAACTCTTTCTACACAGATCATTAACATGTCACTGACACACACTTGTGCGTACTCACACACACACACAAACACAGTCATTTCAAACCCGCTCACTGCCAGTCTTTCTATAGAGACCATTCATTTCTCAAACGCACACACAGTCATATCACTTACTGCCACGCGCACACACATTTGCATGTACAAACAGCGGCATTCCTTCTACACAGTCCATAAACTTGCCTCTCTTGCACAGGTCAAACACAGGTGCACTCACACTAACAAACACACAAACACACACAAATACAGTCATTTCAATCCCCCTCACAGTCTTTCTATACCATGCATCACACAGATATCCAAGCACACAGAACCGTACAGTACACACCATGTGAATGCAGCTGCGGGGTTCTCTGTTCGTCCAGGCGGCTCAGTTCGGTTCTTGGCTCCAGCTCACCTCTTCTCACCCATGTGTGGTCAGCGAGCCGGATGGGAGACGGATATGCAGCGGACTATCAGCCTCTCCGTGTGCCCACCCCCCGCCTACTTAAACATGGCTCCCAATCCGCTGGCCTTTACGGACACGCTCCAGCCCCTGGGCCTGTCCGCGGTGCCCGCGCTAAAGGCTACGCCTGGGAGCGGCGGCGTATAAGGACACAAAACTAACAGAGAGCACACCCCTCTCCGGCTGATAACCCTGCGAGTCTCACACACACACACACACACACACACACGCATGCACACCCACCGCTATTTCACAACCACCCACATCTTAAAATTCGGCCTTCTTTTAACACCCGAGACCCACCAGAGTAACATAACATTACATAACCCTGCACCCCCGCCGACCCCAGCCGCAGAGAAGAGGACGGCGTAAATCCCGACGCTGCTACAGTGAATAAGAATGAAAAATGAACTCTCCCTGGATAAGCTGACCCAGTACTGAGAGCCCAGGGGAGTCCTGGCTCACACAGCGAGTGGGAGGACACACTGGCTTCCTTGTGTTGCCACAGTCCTGTTCCTGCTCCCGCACCCGCCCCAGCCGGCACACAGACGCTCCCGTGTGCGCTGGCACTGCCAGAAACGCACCGGGCCCCCGATAAAGCTCAGACACGTGTACAACGCGGGCCCTGTGTGCGGGGGAGCTGGTGGGGGGGATGTCATTTCCTGTGACAAAATGGTAACGGCTGTTCACTCTCTTTCACTCTCTCTCACACACATGCGTTCTGTATCTGCAAAACATGAGCCTTACCTTTACCTGTTCTGGAACACTGAATTACGGATAAGAATCATGTAGAGAAAAACTGTTAATAATTAACCACCATGTTGTAATACCACTCAAAGGAACTTTCAGTGATATTATTTGAGATGACCTTCATGACTCTGATAGGTGCCATAAATTATGAATCTGCAATCTTGATGGTTTGTAAACAAAACATTTGTAAACAAACATTTGATTACAAACATGCCGCCTTATCGGAATTCAATAACAATTAATGAAGGAAGAAATAAATACAAAGTTTCCTATAGTCGACATCACACACTGAGTACTAATGGTGTGGTATTGTCCTCTTTTAACGTACACACCTTCATCCACGCGTGAAGCGATCGTGCCATCGAAGATTCCACAGAATTCTGAAATACGCATCAGAGCAGCTAGCTTTTCTTTGACATCCCAGGCTGCTTAGGAGATCAATCCCCTCTCTACACGAGACGCTGCAAGGGCCACAATCAAGTCATCCCAGCTGCACGACCCAATCTTCTCCCACCGCCAGAGTTAAGATTTTCATTTCCTGCAGTGGATGCAAAACTGAAGCTCACAGGCTCCGTCGCAAAAAGCATACCGTCACTATCCAGACAGTGTCTTTTCATGAACTCGCCGTCGCCCGCGACGACAGACCGCCTGTTCTCTCATGAGAGCTGGCCATCGCAGGCTTCGTAACGCAGCCATTCCGCCAATGCTTCACAGACCTTGCGAGCACACTTAAATAAGCTACACTGCATGAAATGTGTTCTGCAAATAAAACTCTGTTACAACTATAATAGTTATTACAACAATAATTTATTATCCGCATTGTCTAATAAAAATAGCAAATCTATTATTGTAGAAAAGATGTAGCCTACCCCATTATTCCTGCCTAATCCACCAGTTCTGGCAACTCTAAAGAGGTTAAAAGACAGACCATGTAAGGCAAATACATGTAAATACACATACAAATATGTTACGAGCGAGTGTAAGGCTGAAGAATATTTATAATAATACCTCCTTTTACTAACAGGAGAAGAAGTAAATTTTCGCTCTGAGTAGCTCAGTACATCTAACCCCCCTGAGTTAAAAAATCAACCCACATGAGCTGGGATTTGCAACATATCATACCAAATGTATAGGGAAAAAATTGGACAGTGCCATACCAAAATTGAAGCTGCCACTACAACTAGAGACAATACAATGGCCTATCATGCACTGGCTAAAATAAACAATAATCAAATAAATAACATGAAAGTAAATCAGATGGGTTCCACTGAAATTCAATACCCCTTGCCCACAACTGAGCATGCGTCAAGTTATGCCACTTTTCAAATTAAATGAACAGAAAGTTAAACTACAAAATCTAAGACTTTCTTAAATGTGGTCCTCGTAATTCAAAGGGACAGAACCCTTCATGATTAAATGAAAAAAAAAATAAAAAAGAAAAAACAAATGCAGGCCCCTCTTTAGAACTGGATAGGATAATGCCACATGCCATGCAGATGGAGAAACTAATGGTCTGCATTTATCCTCAGGTTGTTAAAAAAATAAAAAATAAAACGACAAAAAACAATACCAGGTCAAAACCTAGTATATGGCTGGACCTAACACACTTCATCCGGCCGAGCAATGGTGTGACGTCATAACTCGGCCGACCAATGGTGTAACTTCATCACTCACACAGTCAGTCACAGACATTTGCGTTTATAGGGCTGGCCCCGCTGCTGCGGTCCAGCCAAAAAGAGACAAGGACTTTAGAAAGACAAAGAGTTTATCTGCTGTTTTCCTCCCTCGCAGGGTTTCACTTTTGGCACGGGCACTCCTTTCACAGAAAGGAGGCTATCAATATCAGGCGCCATTGTTGGGGGAGGGAGTTTGTGTGAACAGCAAGTATTTGCCTAGCTATGGTTGCAAATCCCACACTGTAACCCTGTAACTTCCGCGTTCAGGGAGAAAATGTGTTTGGAGACCGACGGCGCTGACCCAGAAGAGCGAGGTTGGGGGAAAACGGCAGTAGGCATGTCCATGACATTCCGGTAGATTGCTGACGGCGTCTCCGTCACACTCCCTCATGCATGGGCCTCAACCCACACCAAGGCCCATTCCAGGAGAAAACACACCACGCAGCTGCCATTGCTCTGCTGAATCTGGAGCCATTCTCCACAGAACTACAAACAGAATCCTTAAAGGGCCATGCCGAACTTTAAATTCAAGGTGCAAGTCTATAACTTGAATGGTGACACACTTCCCCATTAAATTTACCCTTAATACACACATAAGATAAAATGCAAATAATGACCAAAATGACAGGTCCTATAATTCCTACAATGCTTCTCTCCCCAAGTTTGAAACAGACAGGTCTAATCTCATTTTTAAAATTATAAACAAAAAAATTACAGAGAATCATACAGTATTACACTAGTTCATTGGACTATTATGCAAATCTTAATTTAAGCTACCCATGTCAATTTATAAATAAATAAGTGCTTTCCTTCCTTTTTAAAGTAATGTGCCTTGAACATACACTACATGGCATGGCCAAAAGTATGTGGACACCCCTTCTAATTCAGATACTTCAGCCGCACCCATTACTAAAAGGTGCATAAAATCAAGCATACAGTCATGCAATCTCCATAGACTAGCATTGGCAGTAGAATGGGTTGTATTGAAGAGCTCAGTGACTTTCAACGTGGCACTGTCATAGGATGCCACCATTCCAACAAGTCAGTTCATCAAATTTCGGCCCTGCTAGAGCTGCCCTAGTTCTAGTAAAGGGAAATCTTAATGCTACAGCATACAATGACAGTTTAGAGAACTTTCTGGCAACAGATTGGGGAAGGCCCTTTACTATTTCAGCATGACAATGACCTCGAGGTCCCAAAGACCTTGCTTTTATTCTTCTCTTTAAAAAAAAACTTTGTCTACTTCCAATAACCCATATGTGTAAAAGCTACAGTCTATATTTGTTAAGAAATGACAGCTCGGTGAAATCACAAAAACCTAAAACAAAAAAACAACGCCAGAATTAATGAAGGTAAAAGGCAAACTGCCAGTCCCCATGCTGTATCATCACACTCTCTGAAAACACGGTCAGTGAGGCTTCGTGAATCCCATTACCGGTGAAGCTTCCCCGCGCTGTCACTGACATTACGTCCAGAATATACATATCTAAATCAAATCAATTGAGTAACTGGGAATCCGCTGCCACTAAATACACAACTGGAAAATCAAACGCAGGTCACTTTTCAAAATGTTATCTTTACAGAAATCGCAGTACTTCCAAACACCGCAACTCCCAGAAGCGTCGTTACCCAGAAACACTCTTCGGTAAACACTGTAACGCCAATCGTGCGTGAACAGGTAATGTAATACCAGCCAATTTGTCGGTACATAGCAACAAGGATCGGACAATAGAACGTAGCGTGTATACAACTTATGATAGCTAAGAGCTAGTTATGTCAGACAGGTTAACTAGCTTTGCAACTATTATTTAAGTTCAAAGCAACGGTGCCGCAAGTTTTTGTTCGCTGTCTAGCTAAGTACCCCAACTACCTAGCCAACGATCCTGCATATTTTTCAATGAATGTGCTGCGTTCTAAAGCTAACGGTTGTGTGATGGTCTATCTAGACCGCTAGACTGTGCCATGCATAATACTGCTTGCTAGCTAGCTAGATAGCTAGCTAACTTCGCGTAACGTTAAACCTAACTAACTGTAGTGGGTCTAAATAGTGTAGCTAGTAGCGATCTGGTAATAAGTTAAATAAAGCATTTCACAAATGCTAGCTTCTAATAGCCACATTCTTCATCCGAGTGTTGTCCACTTACCTGGCACAGCGGGTTCTCAGGACGTAAGCGAGGGAATAGCCTGCTTGTTACTCAAGTGAGCCGACGCAGCCTGCTAGTTTGGTAGACCACGGTATCCTAGCTAACAATGAATATTGCTCCTCCAAGACGTGGACCTGCCACCAAGGAGTGTGGTCTTCGCACCACAGCAGCAGGAAAGACCGTCAGCAGGCCACTGCACAAGTCACCAGGAAGCTGGCAAGCTTGTAACCGTGCAGTGTCAGGCGATGTTCCTCCGTCATTTTCTCTTCTACAACTTCTGCGCTTATGGTCGTGGTTGAGTCCGAGTCCGAGTCCTGTCCTTCAAGATTGCTTAGTGAAACGCCTCTGTCCCTGCATCTAAAACAGTAAAAGTTAAAACCATCACCACCACCCTCGTCATTTTCTCGTCAAAGAATGAGTTTCCTCCATACGTGCGTTTCACGTCCCCACTGACACCTGCTGGCGCAGAGGGGTAAAACGCACTGTTGATACCTGGTGCATGGGAATCGGAATACGTTCTCAATTTATTTCGCAGAATTGCTTTATCGCAGGTAACTAGACCACGGAGGTGAACGCTACATGAAAGGGAATTCGCTGTTGTTGCAGTATTTTTGTCTAATGTAAGGTATTTAAAATAATTAACTTTAAATGAAGGGTAAGGTCTTTCTTAACCAAGTAGGCTAGGCTACTTGATTGATCAATATGTGTTAAATGATTTGCTACGTTAATCATGTCTTTATTAACTCATGCAAACTGCAATGCAGTCCTACAGTTATCAATGTATTTAAAGCACGTGTCAATTCTTGGTTTGTTTTTAAGTTTTTAAAATCTGGTTATATTTTGTCAGACCTTTTGCTTATAACAACAGTAATATAGCCTACTTTTTGTAAACAGGTTGAAAGTACAAGCATATCAAAATAAACCTGCATGATGAAAGATTTCAAAACTGACCATCATAAGTGTAGGCTACTGATGCAACAATTATTCCGGCAGTCCCAAGAAACTGAAGTTACACACATCACATTTGGATAATCTTTTATTAGCCAACAACGACACGGGAAGGCCATAGAACAATTCAAATATCTGCTAATCAAAAACTTCCATGCTTCATTGAGCGTTCCGCAACAAGATCCTCCAAACCATGACGCAAACTGGACGGATTGCTATCCAGTACTTTCCATAACGGACTGTCCGCGTCTAAAGTAATGCTGCAATTCTGACGGCTCTCATGCCATTATAGGCACACTTAATTACATGGACACGTGTAGGGGAGAGCGGGGCCAAACGTAACGAGGGGCAAAATGTAGGCTAAGACTTTTAAGGTGGATGCAGCTTGAACGACATATTTCTGGTTAAACGCGCAGAATTACCTTCTCTTTGCGTCCAACGAACGGCGGAAGATTTCCATAGCTGAAATATTTCGGGCGATATTTCCAAAAGTCTGTGTGGTCAGTGGACTATTGATTAACCAATTGATTGGATTTGTTCAACTCAGACCTGATCTTCGTATATATATTCATCT
Organism: Anguilla anguilla; assembly: GCF_013347855.1. Classification (NCBI taxonomy): domain Eukaryota; kingdom Metazoa; phylum Chordata; class Actinopteri; order Anguilliformes; family Anguillidae; genus Anguilla; species Anguilla anguilla. The sequence continues at coordinate 13,757,867 of NC_049206.1, read as the reverse complement.
TGACTAACTTTAGGCTACATGTTGACATGTGACATCGACTGATACAGCTGTTTGGATCGAAAAAACAGACGGGAACCCGAAAATAACGTAGGCTAGGCCTACAGTCTTGGGAACGATATAGGTAGGCCATGAAAAACATATAAATGATTTTTTTAATGATTAAAGACTGTTTGTATCATATAACATGGAATTTTATTGAATTACCTTACTTTGTGTTAAGCTATTCAAACTGTAAGGTGTAACCCCGGCGAGTTTTTAGCCCACCTACGGGGTTAAATGTAACATTTCACTCCTGATACTGTACTTTCGGTCAGACTGCTAGTGAACGGTATGTTCCATAAATTACATTGTGGTGGGTAATCATAGCCAAGGGATGTAGGTTGTGTGCATTAAAAAATGATTAATCTATTTCTTGTAAGTATTTGCAGAACTGAGCCAAATACGACAACCGTTATTTCCCTGCAATTCCCAAGAAATTCACCGAACTCGTCGCTGAACTCGGCACAATCAGAGCGCTCAAGTAGGCTAGTCGCAGCCTTAGGCGTCATAGCCCACAGCTGGCCTATATTACTTCCTGCTCAGTTTACTTTCCGTTGTACACGCTTTTCAAGAGATGAAATCTCAGCAGGAAGCTGGCACAAATGGTTACTCTCATATTTAGATTATATTTAAAAAAAACACAACATGTTCAGACCTGGTTTTATATTAAAAAAAAGCAGTTAAGACTTGAGCACAAAAATGTAGCAAATGTGATAAAATACAATATAAAGCATGCTGCAGTTTACAGAAATGTAAAGCACAGACACCGAACCAGTCACACTGATGAAATATGTAACAAAAAGCAATGCTGTCCCACTTAAAGAAAAAAAGTGACAACAATATTAATGGTGGTGATTAACCTCTACCAAGACTATACATTTACAGATCTTATCTGTGATAAACAGTGCCATATTCAGAAAAAAATCATGGTTGCTCATCGTACCATATATATAGGAGCTACCCCCTCTTCCAAATTTGTGAGGGTTACTTTTTTGGTTCGAAAAGAACCCTGAAACAAAACACAAAAGCACAAAAACATTCACTGAATAGGCACCTGTATTAAGGGCCTTCTCTGAAAAAAAAAAAAAATCCATACATGACAATATTAACACACATACACTTTTTTGTTTATTTTTACTGAAAACGTACAATACTTTCATCGAAAACCCAGGAAAAGGGTTTGATTGGCACATAAAATAAAATGCAAACTATGTACTCTGGACAAGGGTGGCTGATCATTTTTGGCATATCAAACCACACTTTCCCTTGAGTTTCTCTTTCAGACGACTACTCTAGGTGCACTTTAATGTAACACTGACATCTGGACAATTTTTATAGCATTTATTGGCCCCCAGCTCTCAAGCAAAAATGGCCATCGTACAAACCTGGAAATGCATGATTGCAGAAGTAGTCCTGTAGGATGTAGTGCACATATTGAAAGGTTCCATCAGAAGAGCTGACAGTGCTTTAAACATTTTTCAGAATGGCACAAAAAGTTTGTGGTGACTGATGGAATCTGTGGGAGGGGAGGCAGGGGTAATTCTGATCTGAAGTGGAGGATGAGTTGTTCGGTGTATTACTTGAGTCTCCATCTTTGACATTTTGGGACCATTGTAGACCATCAGAACACCAAGGCCCAACATGCTCTGGTTCACTGGCTTAAACAGAGCAAGCTGCAATGTTTCAGGTGACCCATGGGGTTAACCACAATTAACCTTTGAATCGTGACAAGGGAAGTAGGTATGTGCTTCTGTAAGTCACCTGTGTGTAACACGTAATCCACAAACGCCAGCTTCCTAAACCATACCAGTCACCAGCACTCCACAAGTAACAAAAACTGAAATAAGTTTTTTGGCTTCATCATGAGAACAGCTTTCCCCAAAAACAGGCCTGAGCCACAACAGAACAAATACTGAAGAGTCAATATTACAAGCATATTCCCCTGACCGAGTGACAGAAAAGGAAACAAGTTGGAGAAAGGAGCCACCCAGAATGGGTACCGCTGGGAGCTGTCTAGCCTGCTCGGTCCGGTGTCCATTCTGTCCATGTCTCTCCGCTCCTTTTTAGGTTCCTCAAAGGACAAGACCCTCCTTACTTTTTAGACACACAATATAAAAACATGTTCCGACAAGCCCCAACCCCATCTATAGAGAACATTTGCAAAAAATATATAAAAAGCTGAGAAACCAACCAGCGGACTTAGTGATTTATGGTTTGATATATGTATACATAGCATATATTTTTTGGAGCCATGCATGGGGGTAATATTTAGCGTGACGGTGATCTGTATTTGTGAATAGCAGGTGCTGAATGTGAAGAGTGGGCGGGAGGGAGTTCTGTTCGTGCCCTGGGCGGGGGGGGGGGGGGCAGGGGATAGTGTGGGCCGGGTGTAGTTGGAGCGAGGGACGGGGGGAGTCCGGGCGGGGTGTCTCTAGGCGTACGCCTGCATGCCACCGTGCAGGCTCTGCGCCTTCTGCTCCTCCAGCGGGGCCTGCTGCTCGGGGAGGTGCGTGCGTCGGGCGGGGGCCGGGGCGCGGACGTTCCCCAGGGGGGTGGGGCTGGTGGTGACGTCAGACCAGTCTGAGTTGGAGTGGGGGGAGGACGAAGACCAGGGGTCGGGGGACTCCGGGGAGGGGGTGAGGTAAGGGTTCTCGCCGGGCGGGTGCGGCGGGTGGCCGGGGGTGGCGCCCTCCGACCCGGCCGGGGTGTAGCTGTGCTGGGAGGGAGGGGTGGGGTACTTATCCACGGGGCTCTGCTGGTAGGCGGGGAGCTGGCGGCACTGGGCGTCGGCCGGCCTGTGGGCGTGGGGGAGGGAGTGGGCGTGCAGGTAGGGATGGGGGTGGGACAGGGAGTGGGGGAGGCCCATTTTGGGCGGCGGGTACATCAGGCCCTGGGGGCGGAGCGAGTGGGAAGGGCCCTGGTCCTGCGTGGGCGGAGCCATCATCTGGAAGGTGACGACGGGGGGGAGCTGCTCATGGCTCATGGGGCCGGGGGGGCAGGGCTGGCGCCTCTGCTGAAGCCCGGGGTGCAGCATGCCCAGCTGGTGCGGCAGGAGCCCGAACCCCCGGCCCATGTAGCTGTGCTGGGGGAGCTCCGCCCAGCCCTGCTGCTGCTGCTGCTGCTGCTGCTGCTGCCCCAGCATGTGATTGACAGGTGGTAGGAGTGGCCCCCGGGCAGGCTGGTTGCCTACCATTGAGGGCGAGGTGGCCGTGTTAGCACCACCGGTGCCGACACCCTCTCCTCCGTTTGCATGGGGAGACTCCAGGGAGTCGACGGGAGACAGCGTGACCGAACTCTCCGACAGCCCCCCGCCCTTGGTGGCCTTGTCGTCGACTCCCCCCTCGCCATCACCCCCGGCGACCGGCCCCTCCCCTCCGGCAGGCTTCTTCCTCCGCCTGGCCTTCATGTCCTTCAGCTCCCTCGCGGTCCCGCCCCCCGCTTTGGCGCCCCCGCGCCTGCTCTTCTTCCCCTGGGGGTGGGACCCCGGGAAGGCTCCGCCTCCGCCGCACGCCAGGGCGGGGTGCCCGGAGGCCCCGCCCAGGTGCCCGGCGTGCGGGCTGTGGATCAGGTTGTACTGGTCCAGGAGGCGCACGATGTCGTGGTGCATGCGCTCCAGCGCCGAGTCGCGCGGCAGCCGGTCCATGTGGTCCGTGATGTCACGGTTGGCGAAGTGGTCCAGCAGGATCTGCGCCGCCTTGAAGCTGCCCTCCCGGGCGGCCAGGAACAGGGGCGTCTCCTCCTGGGGAAACGGGAGGCCCGGCGTGAGACAGAAAGACCCGGAGCAAATGGAAGGGAGGAAAAGACAGGGGGAGGCTGAGAGGACGCACGCACCTTGTTGTCCTGCATGTCCCTGTTGGCTCCGTTCTTAAGCAGCACCAGGGTTGCCTCTATGTTGTTGACGGCCGCTGCCCAGTGCAGGGCTGACTTGCCTGGGGCAGAGAGGGGAGAAGGGGGGGCATCAGCCTGGAGGTCTGTCTCAGGCCAAACTCCACTGAAAGCCAGGAGGTCTGTCATAGGCCAAACTCTACTGAAAGCCAGGAGGTCTGTCATAGGCCAAACTCTACTGAAAGCCAGGAGGTCTGTCATAGGCCAAACTGTACTGAAAGGCTGGAGGTCTGTCATAGGCCAAACTCTACTGAAAGGCTGGAGGTCTGTCATAGGCCAAACTCTACTGAAAGGCTGGAGGTCTGTCATAGGCCAAACTCTACTGAAAGCCAGGAGGTCTGTCATAGGCCAAACTCTACTGAAAGGCTGGAGGTCTGTCAGAGGCCAAACTCAGTGCCTCAGTGTTCAGGGCTCTTACCGTGGTCGTCCACAGCGTTGATGTCGGCGTGGCAGTGCACCAGCTCCTCCACCATGTCCTCCACCGCCAGGCGGGCGGCCAGGATCAGCGGCGTAGTGCCGTCGTTCATCCGAGCGTCCAGCTCCGTCGCACGGTTCCGCAGGAGGATCTGAGGGGAGAGGGCGGAGAGAGGGGCGTGTCAGTCTGAGGGGGAGGAGAGATGGGCGTGTCAGTCTGAGGGGGAGGAGAGATGGGCGTGTCAGTCTGGGGGGAGGGGAGAGGGGCGTGACAGTCTGAGGGGGGAGGAGAGATGGGCGTGTCAGTTCTTAGGGTGAGAAGAGAGAGGTGTGTCAGTCTGAGGTGAGAGGGCGGAGAGAGGGGCGTGTCAGTCTGAGAGGGCGGAGAGAGGGGCGTGTCAGTCTGAGGGGGGAGGAGAGATGGGCGTGTCAGTCTGGGGGGAGGGGAGAGGGGCGTGACAGTCTGAAGGGGGAGGAGAGAGGGGCGTGACAGTCTGAAGGGGGAGGAGAGAGGGGCGTGACAGTCTGAAGGGGGAGGAGAGAGGGGCGTGTGAGTCTCAGGGGAGGAAACAGGAGCGTATCAGTCCGGGGGGGAGGAGGGAGGGGTGTGTCAGTCTGAAGGGGGATGGGAGAAGGGGCGTGTCTGTTTGAGGAGGGAGGAGACAGGGGCGTGTCAGTATTGGAGGAGAGTGACAGCAGGTCTCGGGAGGACTGCTTTTACCTGGAAGACTCCCTGGGCGTCGGCCGCCACGGCGGCATGCAGGGGGGTGCGGCCCATGTTGTCATGCGCGTTGGCGTCGGCGCCGGCGTCCAGCAGCCTCTTGGCGGCGTCGGCGCGGGAGTAGCGGGCGGCCAGGTGCAGGGCGGTCTCTCCGGTGCGGTCCGTCTGGGCCACGAGCGACGCCCCCCCGGTGATCAGGTCGGTGATGACGGAGGGCCCCGGCTCTTCCCCCCCGCTGTCCTCCTCCTCCTCTCCCAGCAGGCCACAGCACTCCTGGGCTCCGCCGCCCCTCAGCGAGGCCAGCATCAGGGGTGTAAATCCGTCTGAGATACACAGACAGTGCCCTGCTAAACACCCTATAGCTAGCTAGCCAGGCCCTGTAACACTCTCTGGTTCACATATTCAGAAACACATACACTCTCACGTACACACACGCACACACGCATAGACACATACGCGCACACACACAAACACACACACACACACACACACACATACACACACACGCATAGACACACGCGCACACACACACACACACACTCGCGCACACACACACACACACACACACACGCGCATGCACGCACACGCACGCACGCACGCACACACACACGCACACACACGCACACACACGCACACACACACACACACACACACACAGTTTCCCGGTACCTGGCCCCTTGGCGTCGATGTCCAGGCAGTCGGAGTCGAGCTGGGACTGGGGCGGGGTCAGGGGGATGTCGGCCGCTTTGCGGTGCTGCAGGGTCCACTCCCTCCGGTCCACCTCTCCTCCGTCCACGCCGGCGGGCAGCAGGGGGTTGTCCTCCATCTGCAGCAGGGGGAGGGGAGGGGACAGACAGTGAGCCGCTGAGACGCGGGGGTGCGGGGCGGTGGAAAGCCAGTGGAGACGCAAACAGCTGTGGGCTCACCTTCATTTTCTTGGGCTGGCAGCTCTCCTCGGGCCAGTGCTGGCTCTGGCTGCAGTCCACCAAACCATCCTTCGACTTGACAACGCTCCTGAGGGAAGTGGAGCAGGGACGCAGTTTCGGTTACTTTGTGCCAGGCGGGACATTGGTGTGCCAGGGCATAATGAAGCACTGTGCCAGGGCTAAGTGCTGCGTAGAATTAAACAATACGGCTCGAGAGGCCGTGCTGTATCGTGAATGCAGTCACGGCTGCAGGGGTGTTGCTAAGCACGACGCAAAGGCTGCGTTCACAAGCCAGCACAGCTTCTCCTGCCATGTTCCTTTCATAAAACGGGTACAGCGTAAAGAAATGAACTGATGACACAGTATTATGATGTTTGATTAACTATCGCTGTATCGGATTTACAGTCATTATAGAACTCCTTAGAATCCAGAATCAAAACAACTCTTTTTGTAACTGAGGGTCTCACTCAATGTCGGACATTAAATTAGACTGATTAGAATTCGTAGTATTCATTTTCAGTGTGGAACACTAAAGGCCAGACTTTCAGACAGTTTGTTTAAGGTGTTAGCTCCAGTACCATCAATGTTTCCATTGCTTCCATTGGTAAAGAGGTTTGCATGTACAAAAAACCCTTTTCATATACTAAAACTGCTAGCAGGTCTTTAATTTGGTAGCAGTGTATCCGTTATTCTGAGTCTGGGTCTTAGTCTTGGAGAAACTCACTTCAAGGCGAAGTCATCCTGGCCCAGGGGCTCACTGCGTTTGCGGTCCCGGAGGAAGAATCCCTCGGGCAGCCACAGGGGGGCGCTCTTGCGCTTGCGTTTGACGGCCAGCACGCCCAGCAGCAGAAAGAGCAGTAGCATGACGACCACGACGGCGCCAATAACGTACATCAGGAACGATGGCTTCTCCTCCCCAGGAATGCCTGAAGGGGGGGGGGGGGGGGGGTGTACGGTTAGCTTTTCCACATTCTGCACACGCTCTGTTCACCATGAGGGCTAATGGAACCTGGGAGGGGGGGGGGCACTCACTTGTGACAGAGACCAGGGGGTAGGACAGCGGGGTTTTGATGTGCTGGGCAGCGATGTAGGAGGCCGCCTGCTCGGTGCTGGAGAAGCACTCCTTACCAGTCTGCGCACACTGCCGGTTGTCAATCTCCAGGTACACTTTGGACCTGCCGCGGGGTGGGGGAGGGGCACACGAGAAGCTTCGTCATTCGTTAAACGCTAAATGACTTAAATTCAAATGAATAATTAAATACAGTGTAAATGGTATAGAAAAAATTGTGTTAGTCGCTCTGGATAAGAGCATCAGCTAAAAGGCCTTTTTTTGTTTTTTATTCAAAATGCAAAAATGGATAAAAATTCGATTTCAAATCGACGTTTTCCTTAACGTCCTCGATCGAGGTCGCGTGAAAACGGTGTCCAAAGACGACGATGACGGAAGCAAAGGGGAGAGCGAGAAAAGAGAAATCCGGGCAGGGCTCTTACCCGATCACCTCCTCCCCCTGCTCCCGTTTTCCCCTCTGCTGGAGCGGCGCGGCCCCCGCGCCCTGGCCCCGCCTGGGCCCCTCCCCGCGCCCCGGCCCCTCCCCCGGCCCCTCGGGGCCGTAGTAGGGCACGATGGTCTTGCAGCGCAGGTTGGTGCGCAGCAGCATGCTCAGCGAGCGCAGGAAGGCCTGCAGGTCCTTGCGCAGCTCGTCCGGCTGCAGCCGCACCACCAGCACCAGCTCGCCGTCCGCCACGCGCTCCGCCTCCCCGCCGGCGCAGTCCAGCCCGTCCCAGCCGCACGCCTCCGTGTTGCAGCTGCGGTCGCAGTGACCGTTGCCGTAGTGGTCGGCGCAGTAGTCGTTGTACCTGAGGGGGAGGAGTCGGGGAAGGGGAGGAGCTGAGAGGAGGGCGACAGTTTCGAACCCCGCCCCCGACGGCAATTTACGTCAGGGGCGTCGCACTTGACGCGTGGAGGCCCGCAGCGTTGCTAGGGCTTCGGGGTTTCCCTAACGTTCAACAGGGACATCTGATGATGCTAGCAATCCCGCTACGCAAATTTCAATGGGGGCGACATAGCTCAGGAGGTAAGACCGATTGTCTGGCAGTCGGAGGGTTGCCGGTTCAAACCCCGCCCTGGGCGTGTCGAAGTGTCCTTGAGCAAGTCACCTAACCCCTAACTGCTCTGGCGAATGAGAGGCATCTATTGTAAAGCGCTTTGGATAAAAGCGCTATATAAATGCAGTCCATTTACCATTTACCATTTACCATTCAATGGGGCAAGCTCCCCACAGCGATTTGTGATTTACCCAAGTGAAATACGCCTTTAACAACCGCCGGGCCGTGATTCCTCCGCGTACCTGCAGGGGATGCTGGCGGTCTGGCACTCGAAGCTGTCGAAGAGGCAGCCGGGGTTGTCGCACTGGCGGTCGCAGCGGCCGTTGCGGAAGAGCTCCCAGCAGGGCACGGGGGCGGAGCAGCGGGCCCAGGGGTCGAGGCGGTGCAGGGAGCAGTCGCCGCCGTCCCACTCGCACTCGCGCCGGTTGCACTGCACGTCGCACACGCCGTCCCCCAACCGCTGGGCGCACTCCGGGTCCGAGCAGGCCGACGACGACGCCAGCTCGCACCGCTTGCCCGAGAAGGGGGCGGGGCACCGGCAGGTGTAGTGGGCGGGGCCGCGGGGGTCCGGCAGGCAGGTGCCGCCGTTCTGGCAGAGCAGGTAGCCCTGAGAGGAGAAAGGAGGGCTTCAGCACTTCATACAGCACACACTCACTGACAGTCATCAGGACTCAGACACACACACACACACACACACACACACTCACTGACAGTCATCAGGACTCAGACACACACACACACACACACACTCACTGACAGTCATCAGGACTCAGACACACACACACACACACACACACACACACTCACTGACAGTCATCAGGACTCAGACACACACACACACACACACACACACACACTCACTGACAGTCATCAGGACTCAGACACACACACTCACACACACACACTCACTGACAGTCATCAGGACTCAGACACACACACACACACACACACACACACTCACTGACAGTCATCAGGACTCAGACACACACACACACACACACACACACACACTCACTGACAGTCATAAGGACTCAGACACACACACACACACACACACACACACACACTCACTGACAGTCATCAGGACTCAGACACACACACACACACACACACACACACACACTCACTGACAGTCATCAGGACTCAGACACACACACACACACACACTCATTTACAGTCATCAGGACTCAGACACACACACACACACACACACACACTCATTTACAGTCATCAGGACTCAGACACACACACACACACACACACACTCATTTACAGTCATCAGGACTCAGACACACACACACACACACACACACTCATTTACAGTCATCAGGACTCAGACACACACACACACACACACACACTCACTGACAGTCATCAGGACTCAGACACACACACACACACACACACACACACACACACTCACTGACAGTCATCAGGACTCAGACACACACACACACACACACACACACACTCATTTACAGTCATCAGGACTCAGACACACACACACACACACACACTCATTTACAGTCATCAGGACGCAGGCACACACACACACACACACACTCATTTACAGTCATCAGGACTCAGACACACACACACACACACACACACTCACTGACAGTCATCAGGACTCAGACACACACACACACACACACACACACACTCACTGACAGTCATCAGGACTCAGACACACACACACACACACACACACACTCACTGACAGTCATCAGGACTCAGACACACACACACACACACACACACTCATTTACAGTCATCAGGACTCAGACACACACACACACACACACACACTCATTTACAGTCATCAGGACTCAGACACACACACACACACACTCATTTACAGTCATCAGGACTCAGACACACACACACACACACACACACACTCATTTACAGTCATCAGGACTCAGACACACACACACACACACACACACACACACACTCACTCACTGACAGTCATCAGGACTCAGACACACACACACACACTCACTGACAGTCATCAGGACTCAGACACACACACACACACACACTCATTTACAGTCATCAGGACTCAGACACATACACATACATATACACACGCACACACATACATCAGAACATATGAAGCTGTGTATATTACCCAGGCTTTGTTTCAGTATACACTGGGTAGGTCATTTATGTAAGCATATAGATATTGGGATGCAAGCTGTAGAAATGGATGTAAAGCCTACTTATATAGTGCAGATGGTTATTTCAAGGCATCCATTGGCAAAGGCTTCAGACATTTACCATTTTAGCACAGAAGCAATGTGGAAATTTCTATACAAAGAAAAGCAACTCTTAGCTACTTCCTAGACCTAGTTGTTCTTAAAGGTAACAATGGGGGAAAGCAGAGGGGGACACATAAGGCGTTTTATTGGTGTTCTTTTTCACTAGGGCGCAGTTACATGCAGTACAGTATTTGAGCATCCTCGTGTATGAGAGTTTTCCACAGTAGCCTGTAGCACACTGCATACACAGTGTGGCACTGTGTAGAGTCCCTACCTGAGATTTGCTTCCTCACCACTTCCATAGGCAGCATGAGGACAAGACCAAGAGTTAGGAGTGAGACGCGTTTTAGGGGAGAGAACTGGCAGTTACACAGGGAACCCCAACAGCGTTAGGGCACAGAGTTCTGAGGGGGGTGGGGGGGGGGGCGTACCCCAGAACACCCCCGCGCTCAATGTCACTCGAACACTGAGCTACTCGAACACGACTCACCGGCTTGCAGTCGCAGCTGTAGCCGTGCGCCGAGCTGCTGTTCACCGAGCACACGCCCCCATTGTGACACGGGCTGGAGCGACACAGGTCCAGCATGAGCTCGCAGTGCCGTCCTGAAACGCAGAGGAAAACAGGGGGGGGTGGCACAGAGGGAGGGGGCAGACAGGGGTAAAGAAAGAGGAGGGGAGAGAGGAGAGCGAGATGGAGAAAAGGTTTGAGAACAGGAAGTGTGTCTGAAGGCAAGCTTCCTGTGACCTCACGCCAGACAAGAACAACCGGGGCACACAGACTCAGCATGCCTCTGAACCTGATGGACGCCTGCATCGCGTGCCGTCCGGCGAGCTCAGGTGTGCCGTGAGAAATATCCTCATCCCATTTCAAAAGCTCGAATGAATTTAAACAACGGGGGGTTCACAATGAGCACGTACTGCATCAAAGTCCATTTCTGTGTGCGCGTATGTAAATCTGTGAGTATGTACACACTTAACGTGTGTGAAACAGCGCGTGCACGTTACGCCCGCGCGAACGCGTGTGCGCGTACCTGTGTAACCTAGGCGACAGCGGCACTCGTAGTTGTTGGGCAGCTGCACGCAGTCCAGGGTGCCGGGGGCGTGGCAGGGTGCGGACAGGCACTCGTTGATGTCGCCCTCGCAGTACTGGCCCGTGAAGCCGGGCGGGCAGAGGCAGGTGAAGCGGCCCAGGCCGTCCACACACCGCCCGCCGTGCAGACAGCGCGGGCCCTCGGGGGCCACAGCCGGGTCGCACTCGTCAACGTCCACCTCACACCGCAGACCTGCGCGGGCCAGAGGGGACGGTCAGAACCCTGCTGCCGGGAAACCCAAACACACGCACACGAGACAACCAAGCACACAAACGCGTGCGCACACACACACACACACACGAGAGCGTACACACACACACACACGCACAGACACACACACAAGCACACGAGAGCGTACACACACACACACACACACAGACACACAAGCACACGAGAGCGTACACACACACACAGACACACAAGCACACGAGAGCGTACACACACACACACACACACACACAGACACACAAGCACACGAGAGCATACACACACGCACAAAGACACACAAGCACACGAGAGCGTACACACACACACACAGAGACACACAAGCACACGAGAGCGTACACACACACACGCACACGCACACACACACACACACACACACACACAGACACACAAGCACACGAGAGCGTACACACACACACACACACACACACACACACACACACGCACACGCCTGTGCCCAGCCCACCTTGTGTCCCTGGAGGACAGGTGCAGTAGAAGCGGTTGGCCAGGTTCAAGCAGGTGCCCCCGTGCAGGCAGGGGTGGGACTGGCACTCATCCACATCGTACTGGCAGTTCACCCCCTGGTACCCATCTTTACACTGAGAGAGAGAGAGAGAGAGAGTGTGAGTGAGTACGAGAGAGAAAGAGAGAGAGAGAGAGTGTGAGTGAGTACGAGAGAGAGAGAGAGAGAGAGAGAGGGGTCAGATTCACCCCCTGGTACCCATCTTTACACTGAGAGAGAGTATGAGCGAGAGAGATTGAGTGAGTGCGAGAGAGAGAGAGAGGAGTCTGATTCTCAGCCTGGTACCCATCTGTACACTGAGAGACAGCGACACTCAGATGTGCTTCAGTGCGAGTAATGTACTTTAACGGGGGTGTGTGTACCTGGCACTCGTACATCCCCAGGTAGTCCACACAGGTGCCGCCGTTCTTGCAGGGGTTGGACTGGCACTCGTCCACCTCCACCTGGCAGTAGCTGCCGGTGTAGCCGGGCTGGCACTCGCAGCGGTGAGTGCGCCCCTCGTCCTGGCAGCGCCCGCCGTGCTGGCACACCCTGTCCACCGGTACACCTGCCAGGGAGCCGAGCATCACCATACAGGCACAGGGACGCATGTCGAGTACCAGTACTGTGGGTTTCTGTGTGCGTGTGTGTGTGTGCGTGTGTAAGGTCATGTGTATGGGTTTCCTGTGTGTGTGTGTGCGTGTGTGCGCGTGTGTAAGGTCATGTGTATGGGATTCCTGTGTGTGTGTGTGCGTGTGTGTGTGTGCGTGTGTGTGTGTGTGTGTGTGTGTGTGCGTGTGTGTGTGTGCGTGTTTGTGTAAGGTCATGTGTATGGGTTTCCTTGCGCATGTGTAAATCATGTGTACCGGTTTCTGTATGTGCGTGCGTGTGTGTGTGCGCGTGTGTAAGGTCATGTGTATGGGATTCCTGTGTGTGTGTGTGTGTGTGTGTAAGGTCATGTGTACGGGTTTCCATGTGCGAGCGTGTTTACGTGTGTGAGCCCATGTGTATGGGTTTTCTGTGTGTGTGTGTGTGCGTGCGTGTGTAAGGTCATGTGTATAGGATTCCTGTGTGTGTGTGTGTGTGTGTGTAAGGTCATGTGTATGGGATTCCTGTGTGTGCGTGTTTGTGTGTGTAAGGTCATGTGTATGGGTTTCCTTGCGCATGTGTAAATCATGTGTACCGGTTTCTGTATGTGCGTGCGTGTGTGTGTGCGCGTGTGTAAGATCATGTGTATGGGATTCCTGTGTGTGTGTGTGCGCGCGTGTGTAAGGTCATGTGTATGGGATTCCTGTGTGTGTGTGTGCGCGCGTGTGTAAGGTCATGTGTATGGGATTCCTGTGTGTGTGTGTGCGCGCGTGTGTAAGGTCATGTGTATGGGTTTTCTGTGTGTGTGTGTGTGTGTGTGTAAGGTCATGTGTATGGGTTTTCTGTGTGTGTGTGTGTGTGTGTGTAAGGTCATGTGTATG
>NC_049206.1:13714225-13736725 GCF_013347855.1 Anguilla anguilla | reverse complement strand
GTGTGTGTCTGTCAGTGTATAGGGATGCTAGGGCTCAAGTAAAGGTGTGTGTGTGTGTGTGTATTCGTGTGTGTGTGTGTGTGTCAGTATGTGTGTGTCTGTCAGTGTATAGGGATGCTAGGGCTCAAGTAAAGGTGTGTGTGTGTGTGTGTATTCGTGTGTGTGTCAGTATGTGTGTGTCTGTCAGTGTATAGGGATGCTAGGGCTCAAGTAAAGGTGTGTGTGTGACACTAGGGCTCAGGTAAAGGTGTGTGTGTGACACTAGGCTCAGTGGAGAGTGTGTTACCTGTGTATCCTGGCTCGCACACACAGGTGTACTTGTTGATACCGTCCTGACACACACCATACTCGCATGGGCTGCTGGCACAGTCATCAGAGTTTATCTCACAGTTCACACCTGGAAAAAACCACACACACACACACACAAGGCAGAAACACAAGATCAGAACAAGCCAGTGTGTTGTGACAGTTAATCTAAGCTGAGTACACTTTCCCTTCACACTCACAGTGCACATCCGGCACACAGGAGTTGTACTTATTGGAATGCATTGTGAGGGCAGTATTACATGTGATTGGTTCAATCAGGTGCCCAATCAGATAGGGGTAGGTGAGTTCTTTATTCAACATGCCTGGACAGTAGTGTCATATGCGCAAGTGGCAGCCTTTACACTCTACAGGTTTAGTGTAGCAATTAGTGCAATAGTTTCTCCTGCTACAGGCCCGGGTTCAAGGCTCACCACGTCTATTCTAATACTCCTTTTATTAAAAATGTGTACACTAACACATCAAGAGAAAGGCACTCAGGGAAAGGTATTAATTTCTCTCGTTTTGTAATGTTTGTTTATTAATTTGTATTTCAGCAATGTCCCTTCACTAACAAAATGAAATAATGGGTTGTTGCCCAAGCGTAATATATTTATGTCTTAAATGACATAGGCTCGCACTTCCTACTGCAAATGATGCCACCTCCTCCTCGACCCCACCTGATAGAGCCAATCACATGTACTGAGACCCTCAGAACGCATTCCAATAAACAAAAGTCCTACCGGCACACATCCACACCTTCCAGCTGAGTACTGCGACCCACACACTGTCCACCAGAGGGCAGTGCCAGAGCAGTGGAGATGGCACACGCCGCCAAGGGCTTGGTTTGGCTTCCGGTTTTCGAATTTAAGAACTTTCGAATTTATCGTGGGCCTTCTTTAAAATGGCTTTCCAGAGTCATCCCATTTTACTGATGCCTCTGGTCCGAAATCAGTTTTCACAGCTTTACAGTCACACTAGCCTCCTCCCCAGAACCCCTGCCTCCGGGTACCCTCCCGAAATGCTACCCCGCGCGCCTCCCTGTCCCCCGCCACTGCTCACCTGAGGTGCCGGGCAGGCAGTTGCACCGGTACTGGCCGCCCGTGTCCACGCAGCTGGCACGGTTCTGGCAGGGGCCGCTGTCGCACTTCCGGGCCACGTGCTCGCACTTGGGCCCGGTGTAGCCCGGGTGGCAGCGGCAGGTGTAGGTGGCGATGCCGTCCTCGCACACGCCGTGGTGGCACGGCTCCGGGTCGCAGTCGTTCACGTTCTCCTCGCACCGCGTCCCCGTGAATCCTGCCGGGAGGGGGGGGGGGGGGGGGGGGGGGGGGGGGAGGGGGTCAGAGTTCAGGGGGCATGAAGCTTTGGGACATCGGACCATCGTGAGACAGAGAGCAGGGGGGAGCACACGTTGTGTAAGGCTGAAACGGTAATTTAGTGTGCTCGGTCTGAATAGGAGTTAGATTTAATATAACGGGTTTTATACATTATAGCCACGTTTCCACCACAGGAACTTTCCCCAGGAACTAGGAACCTTTTGAGGAACTCCCTGCATTTCCATCGCAGGAACAACGTTCTAAATTAAGTTCTGGGGACTTTATTTTACCCCCAAAAAAGTCCCTGCTCGGGGGGTAGTACTTTCCAAAAGTACCGGAACTTTTGGGGTGGGGCGCAAGCGCTGAATATTTCTGATTGGTCGACTACTCACAGTATTTTATTTCAACCGCCATTTCTGCAGCTGCAAACCGATTTATTTTCATAATAATAACTTGAATTCAAACTTGTATGTTATGCGGCGCAGTAGCCTACTTTTGGTTATAGCCAGCCAATGTCTTGGAACAGATGAGAAATTAAGATTGAGGATTATAACATGTGTGCTCTTCTGTTCTTTTCTTGCTTCAGTATTCGTTTTATAAAATGTTAAGCATTCGTGCTGGGACAGCATATTACGTACCAAAACATTCACATGGTTTAATTCGGTTGCTGAACATTTTCTTCCGGATTTTCTTTGTTAGCCCATTATAATTGACTCAAAACGTTTGATGCAGTTATGTGAGGTATGCGGTAGTTCTGCGTAATTCACATTGGTGATACAGTAAAAGCAAACTGGAAATCACCTTCTGCACTTTTTGTCAGGGTGAAATAACAGGTTAATTCTAGTAATCGTCCCTTTTGCTTTTTCAGACTGCCATAATTTTACTCTGCGATTCTTCAATTCCACAAAAAGACCAAGAAGACTATGGACTAATTTATGGTGCATGGTTCGCATCTGGAGGGCACACTTCGCTGCTCCGCTAGCAGTAACATTGAAGGAAAGAAAACGGTGGCTATACCACTGCAATATTAATTTAAATTTTCACGCAAGTCCGAGTTTTCATTCTATTTATTCTTGTCATTTTGCGATTAGCCTACATGGAATTGACGATGAGAGTCGAAGTAATCAATTCACCAGCAAATTGTTTACGACGTGTGCATGTTTTCTGCTGTTGTTGCCAGTTATTTATGGAATGTGAATGCATTCTGTTGCCTCGGATGTCAAGACATGAAAGTGAATGCTCGCATACAAACATAATGAACAGTTACAATCTGACTATTGGCCTGTTATATCCTATTTGTTGCATAACAACGGTCCAAGTCGAACTACCAACGAGAGTTTTGCTTGACAACGGTAAAATATGCCCAAACGGCCGCGGAAGAATATTTCAATTTCAGGTGATTAAGTCGATAAAAATCAATAAATACCAAAGTAACCATATATAGTCATTGTTGGTAACCCGTTGGTATAAGTGGAATAAACCCCTCCGGGCTGTCCCGGTTATTAGAAAATAATGTAGGCTATTTCGGTGGTAGTATGGGGTTACAGAAGAAATCATAGGACAGATGGACCGACGACAACGTCACTTTTTCATACGTCAGTGGACTAATTTGCCTAATCTTCGCGGGTCTTTAGACCGCGGCGGAAACACAGACAACAATGGGCTGAAGGAACCTTTTAGTTCCTTGAAAAGTAGTTCCTGGGACTAAAAGTTCAGGATACTTTGGGTGGAAACGCGGCTTATGTAAGTGTGCTCAGTCTGAATAAGAGTGAGGGGTTGGAGCAGTAATAACAGGTTTTACATTGTGTTCGTGTGATAGGGTTGCATTAGCAATGCTATGGAAGAGACACAATGGGTTGGGTTAACAATGACAGGTTTTTTTTTTTTTTTTTTTTTTTTTTTTTTTTTTTTACACAGGATGTTAGCATGACAGGGTTTAAAAAAGGTTATACAGGATGTTACAATACAAAATTGAGCAAGTGTTTTTCTTGGTTTTATTACATTTAATCGTCAATGTGATTTCCTGGTGCCACCTGTGTACAGTAAATTCTTGGAAACGGTGGAGGATTAACTGTAAGTGTTATGAAGTGTGAAGTAAGAAGATGACTGAGAGTTTCCAGAGCGAGCTGCAGACTGCACGCTGGTCTCACCTTCTGCACATTCACACTCGTATTTGGAGGGAAGGTCCACACACCGAGCTCCGTTGTGGCAGGGCGTGCTGGCGCACTCATCGATGTCCACCTCACACATCTTCCCTCCAAAACCTTAGGGTAAGAGACAACGCTCAGCTGCAAAACACAGACACACGTGCATGCGCACAGACACGCTCGCACACACATACACACACGCGCGCACACACACACACACACTCACACAGACAAACATGCACACAGATACAGACAAACATACAGAAGCGCACACATATACACATTTACACACACATGCACAAGCGCGCACACACGCAAGCACACACATACATGCACACACATGCTCGCACACACACACACGTACACAAGCGCTCGCTCACACACACATGCACACACATACGTACACACACACACACAGAAGCGCACACACATACGCACGCACACACACACACACAGAAGCGCACACACACACACACACACACACACACGCACACACAGAGGGGCGGACCTTGCTGGCAGCGGCAGGTGAACTTGTTCACGTCGTTCTGGCACTGCCCCCCGTTCAGGCAGGGCAGACTGTCGCACTCGTTTATGTCCTCCTCGCAGTGCACGCCCGTGAATCCTGGGCACAGGGCAGAGGAAGAGCGCGGTTAAGGCTTCGCGGCCGCCTGTCCCGCTGGCGTGGGCGGGGCCGTGGGCGGGGCGGGGGCGGGCGGGCTCACCTGGCATGCAGAAGCAGATGTACTCCCCGATCTGGTCCAGGCAGGTGCCGCCGTTCAGGCAGGGCGAGGAGGTGCACTCGTTGACGTCCAGCTCGCAGCGTGGCCCGTCGTACCCGGGCGGGCACCGGCAGGTGAAGGAGCCCACCGTGTTCACGCACTGCCCGTGGTGCTCACAGAGGTCCGACGCTGAGGAGGAGGAGGAGGAGGAGGAGGAGGAGCAGGGGCTGCCGTTACTACACCACACAGCCGAGTGCTTTCAGTGCAATTACATGCAGGTGAGTGTCTGTGGTATAGGCAGATGCAGGTGGGTGTCTGTGGCATAGGCCGATGCAGGTGGGTGTCTGTGGTGTAGGCCGATGCAGGTGGGTGTCTGTGGTATAGGCAAATGCAGGTGGGTGTCTGTAGTGTAGATAAATGCAGGTGAGTGTCTGTGGTGTAGATAAATGCAGGTGAGTATTTGTGGTACAGACAGATGCAGGTAAGTGTCTGTGGTGTAGATAAATGCAGGTGAGTATTTGTGGTACAGACAGATGCAGGTAAGTGTCTGTGGTGTAGATAAATGCAGGTGAGTGTCTGTGGTATAGGCAGATGCAGGTGGGTGTCTGTGGTATAGGCAGATGCAGGTGGGTGTCTGTGGCATAGGCAGATGCAGGTGGGTGTCTGTGGTGTATACAGATGCAGGTGAGTATTTGTGATACAGACAGATGCAGATAAGTGTCTGTGGTATATACAGATTGCAGGTGAGTATCTGTGGTACAGACAGACGCAGATAAGTGTCTGTGGTATATACACATTGCAGGTGAGTATTTGTGGTACAGACAGATGCAGGTAAGTGTCTGTGGTATATACAGATTGCAGGTGAATATTTGTGGTACAGACAGATGCAGGTAAGTGTCTGTGGTATATACAGATTGCAGATGAATATTTGTGGTACAGACAGATGCAGACAAGTGTCTGTGGTATATACACAATACAGGTGAGTATTTGTGGTACAGACAGACGCAGATAAGTGTCTGTGGTATATACAGATTGCAGGTGAGTATTTGTGGTGCAGACAGATGCAGATAAGTGTCTGTGGTATATACAGATTGCAGGTGAGTATTTGTGGTACAGACAGATGCAGATAAGTGTCTGTGGTATATACACATTGCAGGTGAGTATCTGTGGTACAGACAGACGCAGATAAGTGTCTGTGGTATATACAGATTGCAGGTGAGTATCTGTGGTACAGATAGATGCAGATAAGTGTGTGGTATATACAGATTGCAGGTGAGTATTTGTGGTACAGACAGACGCAGGTAAGTGTTTGTGGTATATACAGATTGCAGGTGAGTATTTGTGGTACAGACAGATGCAGATAAGTGTCTGTGGTATATACAGATTGCAGGTGAGTATTTGTGGTACAGACAGATGCAGGTAAGTGTCTGTGGTATATACAGATTGCAGGTGAGTATTTGTGGTACAGACAGATGCAGGTAAGTGTCTGTGGTATATACACATTGCAGGTGAGTATTTGTGGTACAGACAGACGCAGATAAGTGTCTGTGGTATATACACATTGCAGGTGAGTATCTGTGGTACAGACAGACGCAGATAAGTGTCTGTGGTATATACAGATTGCAGGTGAGTATCTGTGGTACAGACAGACGCAGATAAGTGTCTGTGGTATATACAGATTGCAGGTGAGTATTTGTGGTACAGACAGATGCAGATAAGTGTCTGTGGTATATACAGATTGCAGGTGAGTATTTGTGGTACAGATAGATGCAGATAAGTGTCTGTGGTATATACAGATTGCAGGTGAGTATCTGTGGTACAGACAGATGCAGGTAAGTGTCTGTGGTATATACAGATTGCAGGTGAGTATTTGTGGTACAGACAGATGCAGGTAAGTGTCTGTGGTATATACACATTGCAGGTGAGTATTTGTGGTACAGACAGACGCAGATAAGTGTCTGTGGTATATACACATTGCAGGTGAGTATCTGTGGTACAGACAGACGCAGATAAGTGTCTGTGGTATATACAGATTGCAGGTGAGTATCTGTGGTACAGACAGACGCAGATAAGTGTCTGTGGTATATACAGATTGCAGGTGAGTATTTGTGGTGTAGGTGCAGACGGTCCCAGAGGAGGCGGAGCTCACCCATCTTGCACTCGTCCACGTCCTCCTCGCAGGTGATGCCCCTGTAGCCGGGGAGGCAGTTGCAGTTGAACATGCCGCTGATGGGGTTGGGGTCGCACGGCGCGTTGTTCTTGCACGGGGAGCTCATGCAGGCGTCGTCCACGTTGCAGCGCAGCCCTGGAGCACAGAGACGGCCGAGACAGACAGGTTACCGGGGGTTACCCTCCCCTCACCCCCCCCCCCCCGGAGAGAGGCGTCGCTGCCCGCCGTACCCGTCTTGCCCACGGGGCACAGGCAGAGGAAGGACGCCACGCGGTCGAGGCAGGTGGAGCCCACGCCACAGGCCGCCTCGCGGCAGTCGTCGATGTTCTCCGAGCAGTCGGGCCCCGTCCAGCCGTTGACGCAGACGCAGTTGTAGCCGCGCAGCGAGTTGCTGCAGGTGCCGCCGTTCTGACAGGCGTTGGGCTGCAGCCGGCACTCGTCCACGTCCTCCGTGCAGAATGTACCTGGAGGAGGAGGGGGCAGCGTGAAACACACACATGCACGCACACACACACACACACACACACACACACACACACGTACACACACAGACAGGTGCACACAGAGACGCACGCTCATTCTTACCCGTCCACTCTGGAGGACACTGGCAGTTGTAGGTATTGACCCCGTCCAGACAGGTGCCCCCGTTGTCACAGCGATGGCCAGGACAGTCGTCCACGTTGTTCTCACACTTTGTCCCATTGAAGCCTGGTTTGGACACAATTCACTCTAGTCTAAACTGATCTGAGTAATCGGAAACCCTGTACATAAGCAGACTGAAGCACACACACACACACACAGATACAGACACAAAGACACACACACACACACACACACACACAGATACAGACATAAAGACACACACACACACACACACACACACAGATACAGATATAAAGACATATACACACATACACACACACATACAGATACAGACATAAAGACACACACACACACACACACAGATACAGATATAAAGACATATACACACACATACACACACACATACAGATACAGACATAAATACACACACACAGATACAGATAATAAGACACACACACACAGATACAGACAATAAGACACACACACACACACACAGATACACACACATACACACACACACAGTCTGTCCCACCTGGCAGGCAGAGGCACTCGTGGCTGGTTGCGGAGGTGGGGTGGCAGGTGCCCCCGTTGAGGCACGGGGAGGGGGAGCAGGGCACGTAGCGGCTCTGGCACTGCGGCCCGGTGAAGAGGCTCGGGCAGTCGCAGCGGTAGGACCCCGGCGTGTTCACGCACGTGCCGCCGTTCTGGCACGGCGAGCCGGGGGTGCACTCGTTCTTGTCCCTCTGGCAGCTGCGGCCGTAGTACCCCGGGGTGCACCTGCAGGTGAACGCGCCCTCCGGCTTGGAGGCGCAGGTGCCCCCGTTGCGGCAGGGGCTGGACAGACAGCCGTCCTTCCACTGGCACTGCTCGCCTGGAGAGAGATGGAGAGTGAATGAGCGTGAGAAAGGCAAGGCAGGAGAAAGGGAGCTGCACAAGAAAAACCAAAAACATGATCTCAACAAGTACTTCAGTCTTATTTTTAGTCTTAAAATCTTAGTCTTAAATCTTATATTTAGTCTTAAAATCTTAATCTTAAATCTTATATTTAGTCTTAAATCTTATTTTTAACTAAATAAGGCAAACATATTGCCAATGAAGTCAGACAGTTTGACTCATTTCAAGATTTTCCAATGGGGAAAGACAATTTCACTTGTCAAGAAAACAGGAACTTAAAACGCTTTAAGCTAACAGTTTCTACTTGAGAGAAAAAAAAGGTTTTAAGTCTCATTATAAGATTAAAATGTGTGCCCAATCATCAATATCGTGATTGATAAAGAGAAAACTGAAAGATTACTAATAAATCATTCCACCTTGCCATAGATCACGAAAGCAGCAACAGGTTACAAATAGGTCAGTAACAGATTCCGTGCTTGTGTGTGTTAGACAAGAGTGACAGAGAGAAACGTGCTATTCAATATTTTCCTGCTCACTTCGCAAAAGCTTTTTTCTTAACCTTCCATTTGGTGTTTTTTGCATACCAGTGGAAGTGTAAATTATGTGCTTAAATGTCTAATTATAAGTGTCAAACAAACCGGGGAGGGGGGGGGGATGTAAGACGGGCCAGTGTAGCCATGAGAGGCTAAAAGTTTGGCCGGAGGTACATAAGGAACTGACCTGTCCACCCTTGAAGGCAGTCGCACTGGTACTTTTCCTGGGAGAGCAGTGTGCAGGACCCGTTGTGCTGGCACGGGTTGGCGGGGTGGCACAGGGAGTTCTGGAGCGTCTGGCAGACGGACCCGGTGAAGGCCAGGGGGCAGGTGCAGACGGGCACGCTCGGCACGCCCGTCCCGCTCGCCCTGCACGTGCCCCCGTTGAGACAGTAGCCCGGGGTGCAGGGGTCCGGGTGGTGACAGTACATCCCTAGGAAGCCAGGACTGCACCTGAAACGTAGGACAGCGGTTACAGAACCAAAGGAGGGCACACGGTGTCTATGTCAAGGCACCCTTGGGACTTTACATGTGGTCATCTGCTCAAGCTAGCTGAAGTACTAACTAACATGAGTGAGTGAGTGAGTGTGACAACGGAGTGGATTGAGGGAGTGAGTCAACAGAATGGAGTGAGTGAGTGGGGGAGTGAATAGAGTGAGTGAGGGAATGAACTGAGTGAGTGAGTGAGTGACTGAGTGAGTGAGTGAGTTACAAGCCATCTCCATGAGGTGCTTCCCGTCTAAAGAAAGCCCCAGAGGAAGCAGAAACCCCCTGCCAATGATGGATTTTTAAGTTTTCAATAAGTTGTTTCGGGAAGTTTCAGAGGGTGAGAAAGTTAAAACTGACTAACTGGGGCCTTCAAAAACGCTTTTGAAGTTGGCATCATGGTTCTTCTCACTTGAGGCAAACCCTACCTGTCTGTGGTTACCCTGCCCTGCTTACCGAGAAGTTGGCAGGAGGCAGCTGCCAATTTCAGAAAACTGAGAACTGCTGTGCTTTCGCTTACAATGACAGCAGCACATAAACGAGACGCGTTTCTCTGGATTCTGGTCCCAGTGGCACGTGGTCAACCTGCTAAGCCGGGTTTTCCATTCAACCGCATCAAGCAAAGGGCTCCAGTTCACCCTCTCACACTGCAGACAGGACTAAACTGGGACCACGTTAAATGGGGCCTAGTACTGGGCCTAACAAAAATAATAAATAATAAATAAATAATAAAGCAACTCTCAATACGAGATAATCTGAAGTAATAAAACATTTTGTTTGGCCCATGAAAGAGATGCGACAGAAAGAATCAGACAGGGAGGAGGGAAACGAAAACAGACAAATTCAGAAACCGAGACAGAGAGAGACGAAGGGGGGGGGGGGGGGGCGGGGGCAGGAAGAGGGGGGTGCGGCTGGCTGTGGTCGATAATGTGGTGCAGCGGTTAGGCAGCCGGTCCAGATGGTTGTAGGTTCAGATCTCCAGTGAAACAGTAGGCTGCTGCGGCCGGTGGACGGTGTGGGAGCCCTGCGGGGAGCGGAGCGTGGAGCGTGGGGAGCGGAGCGTGGAGCGTGGAGCGCTCGCAGTCGGCTCAAAGCGAAGGCGAGGCGGAGAGGCGAGAGGCGGCGGAAGGGCACTGATGGAAACTGAGCAGGGGAAGAGCTGCACCGGGTGACGCAGCGGCCGATACGAGCTCGAGCTGCAAGCCTTCCTGTCACCTTAAATATCTCTATAGATGCAGGAAATTAACACCAACGCTTAGGCACAGACCTACACACAGGAAGACCACACTCACACACACACACACACACACGCACACACACACGCACACACACACGCATGCACGCACGCACGCACGCACACAAATAAACACACACACGCGCGTACCCACAAACACACAAATAAACCCACACACGCGCGTACCCACGCACACGCACACGCGTGCACGCACGTTCGAACGCGTGCTCTAACACGTGGCCGTCTCGAACCCGAGTGCGCGTGTGCTCGTTCGAGCGCGAGGCAGTGAGACAGGATGCGGTGAGGCCGTGCCAAGTCATGAGGTACGAGGGCATGCTCATCTCTCCCTCCGTCAAAAAAAAAAAAACCCCCCAGCCGCCAATGCTTTTAATTGCGTGACAGAACACTGAACCCCCTGGCGTGCTGCAAGACACCAACAACCTATATCTCACCCCCTTCCCCACAGATCTCCCGTAAGTGTTAATGTGTGTGCTTGTGTGTATGTGCGCATGCTTTCATGTGCTGCAGATAAGACACAGAAAGGCAGTGCTGTAAAATATATTATATAAATAGCCCAGTCAAAGTCATCTGACCTCTTATTAGTATTTATCCTTGTCTTTTTTTATACCAGCGAAACCCACAAAGTCACACAGAGACTCAGTGGCTTTCTCTGAACTCCTGCTGTTCGCTTTATAATGAACAAGCTGAAATACTGAATAAAATTAGTAACGTGTGTCCTTTATAAACTGATGTATGTGCCCATTCACTTGTTCCATGCATGCGGAAAATCTGGTTGCAGTTTTCATTTGTACTGTAAGGTAAAACAGAGAGGTATTGTCTTTAGCATCAGCCAATATGGCCAGGCATATATCAGCTATTAATACTGTGTGTGTGTGTGTGTTTTTGTGTTTTGCTCTCCCTGTATTAAAGATCCCGTAATTAACTCACATGATTACCCAGCACCTCTGACACATCCTAGTAATTGCTGATGTCACTCCAATAGTGGAACACACACACACACACACACACACACACACACACACACACTCTGCCCCATCACTGTACCCCTTTGTGGAGGCTCTCTCTACCCCCTCTCCCTGCCCTTTGCTCTGGACTCAAATCTCATTCACTGAACATCACAGCCCCCCCCCCCCCCCCCCCCCGAGTCACACCCACACACTGGGATTCCCCGCCCCTCGTATTCCAGCTCCCTACGGTTTCCAGGTTACCACAGCTGGTTCTCATTATGAACCCCACCACCACCCTCCGGCCCCTCCTCCTGGTCTGAGTCAGTCCTTTGGCTGTGCTGGACACAGCACTGACTCACCGGCCCCCTGTGTCAGGGGCCAGGAATCAGGCACGGGGGTGTTGGGGGGTGGAAGGGGGTTAGGGGGTGGGGAAATGCCCTCTGGAGGCTCTTTAAAGAGGCTGTGTTCAAACTGGGCCTTCACTGTGAAATGTTCCCCGACTGCCAGAAAAAATGAATACACTCTATCAGTTTCAATTTCCTGCCTGAATGAAATGCGCTTTGCACAGCCAGCGTTTAAAACACAAACATATCAAGAAATAAAATTGCGAAAGCGCTGTTCTGCTTTATGGTGCAATGGGACATTTGTTCTTGCTGGTTTCAAGTCAAGGAAATTCCCCTCTTGACCAATTTAAATTTTTACTCAAAAACAGAAATCCGATGTGAGTCTCTCGCTTTCCCTCTCTCTCTCGCACGCATGTTTACAGCTCAGCCTGTCTGACAGAGAGGCTGTGTGTGAAATCAGCATTCAGTACCAGGTCTATTGCACCCCCAATCTAACCCAAAAAACCCCACAACCACCCCTACCATACCCACAGTTACCACTCCATCCCTATGTCACTAACAGCTACGACTCTATTCTTATCCCCACCTACAACTACTACTTCACCCCTACCCTACCTACAGCTACTACTCCACCCCTACCACCACCTACAGCTAATACTCCATCCCTACCACCACCTAAAGCTACTACTCCACCCCTACCCTACCTACAGCTACTACTCCACCCCTACCCTACCTACAGCTACTACTCCACCCCTACCACCACCTACAGCTACTACTCCATCCCTACAGCAACTACTCCACCCATACCACCACCTACAGCTGCTACTCCACCCCTACCACCACCTACAGCTACTACTCCACCCCTACCCTACCTACAGCTACTACTCCACCCCTACCACCACCTACAGCTGCTACTCTACCCCTACAGCTACTACTCCATCTCTACCACCACCTACAGCTACTACACCACCCCTACCACCACCTACAGCTACTACTCCACCCCTACCAGCACCTACAGCTACTACTCCACCCCTACCCCACCTACAGCTACTACTCCACCCTTAACCCCACCTACAGGTACTACTCCATCCCTACCGCCACCTACAGCTACTACTCCACCCATACCCCACCTACAGCTACTACTCCATCACTACACCTCCACACCACCAACTAGGGACACCATTCTTTATCAGTTAACTGAAAAACAAAAACAAACCCGCAAAACAATAGGAAGCAATACTGAAACAATTTTCATGATGAAAAAAGCGAGCCCAGCAAAGCAGTGATCGGATTATGTGAAACCGGTTCGAACGTCTTTACGAAATGTCCCCCGCAGAGAGAAAGCAAACAGGCGGCGTCTGGACTTTTTCTGGGAAAAAGAGGGGACAAACCAGTTAAATGCAAATAACTTAACGTAGAGCAAGCATTTCCATACGCTCAATCACATCAATAATGATTTCCCACAAGAAATGAGTAGAGTCCAATGAGGAGCATCTGCTTTCACAGAGACCTCTTGCTGCCAAATTCAAATTAGTTAGCACAGCTAACTAGCTAAGCAAATTGGTTTTCAACGATGTTCTGAAAATGTAAATGTTACTCGTAAAATATCACACAACTCTCACAAGGAATAAAACTTGCATCAAAACATGGTTATATTTTAATGCTTCAATGAATGCAAAAATGCAAACAGCCCATTAGCCCAATTACTTTTCATATGTCTACCATGTCGTACACCGCTTTATTATTCAAAATGCTACTATGCTAGTGAAGCAATAGTGTGGCAATTGTTTTTACATTTAACCAGTAAGAATTGGCCCTACTGGCCAATAAGCTAATTTGAACAAAAACCACATCCCTAGCCTAAGTACAGCTTCTACTTTTTGTTTCCCTCCTTCTCCAGCTTCAAATTCACCCCCTCCACCCCACACCCCCAACCCCAAAGTGCAGTATGAGCCAGCTTTCATACCAGAGATGAAACAACAACTAGGAAATAAAGGGAGAAAGAAAGGGTAGTGAAGGAGCGAAAGTGAAGATGAAGTGGGTGGAGAGAAAGGGCCGATTGTGGAAAGACCAGGAAAGTGGCGAAAGAAAGAAAGAGGTGGGGAAACGGGGGGTGGGTGGGGGGGGGGGGGGGGCAAAAGCTGGAACGCTGTGTGGTCTGAATCACATGCTTAGCACACTGTGAGCTATCCCAGGGCTATCTGGAAACGCATCCCCGCACATTCACCGACCGTCTCTTCACGGTCTGTACCGTGGAAAATGTGAGCGAGCACAAAGAATAGGCTCAAGTCTTTCACCTTTAGCTCAGGACAGTTCGTGGCCAGGAGTTCTTAACCTCACTGGCGTTTCTTTGCGTGAGCACACAGCCATTAGATGTTGTGGTTCGCTTAAGCTTTGTAGAAACTTTTGAAATATTTGAACAAAAGCAGTGTTTCTCCACCTGGTATGAGCATGGGTGCTAGAGAGAAAAAAAGTGTAATGCTATTATGCTATTACAACTTTAAAACGGTAAATTAAAACCTGAAGATGATCTTGTATTATGAAATGGTATTACGATAGAATGTTGTATTCATGATATATGATAACACTAACACTCTAATTATCCTGTATAATACAGGTGGGAGTGGAGTGTAGGCTAATGCTTGGTTGTACACACGCACATACACACACACTTTCTTGGAATGGGATCAGCAGTGTACTTTAAGTTTATCCTTAAGCAAACGGTAAGTAGAGCTTGCAGAAGAGTATGGACTAATGTGTAGCACCTGCGCGAAGATGACTTCACACCAGCATGTCCATCACCAATCCTGTGTTTGCCGCACACGGAAGCATTGGGATTAGAGCCGGGTCCCCACATTCCCCATCTTCCTGTCAGACAGCTGTGTGTGTGTGTGTGTGTGTGTGTGCGTGTGTGTGTGTGTGTGTGTGTGTGTGTGTGCGTGCGTGTGCGTGTGTGCATGTGCTTGAGAAACTGCGTGTGTATATGTGTGTGAAAATGTGTGTGTGTGAGAGAGAGAGAGAGAGAGAGTGAAAATGAGTGTGTGTATGTGTGATAATGAGAGAGTTGTGTGCGGGCATGCATCTGGCACTGCTCAATCAGAATGTAACATGACTACTAAATCAAAGATCATTGGCAGTTAATTTACGACAGCCACCTTTTAACATGTCGGCACTAGGGGCAGTGTGGAAAACGCCATAAATGAGCATCTTAAGAAAAAACAATAAACTGAGGCTGGAGGCTGGCTCATCCTGTAAAGGCACTGTTCCAGTGTATGGATGGGCTCCTCGGTCAGGTATCAAATTCCCATCACGCCACTGCTAACTGTAGCTAGCAGCACTGCAGGACAAAGCACAGTTGGTTCTAGCGTTGCCCAGGGATGGAAGGGTTTCAGCTGGCCAGGACGATAGAGGGTGCGTCCCAATACTCAGAAAATGTATCCGCCTTTCCTCCATTACCACCTCATCTCCTCCCTGCCCCGAAAACTGATCTTTGCATCCTCCCTGCCTCCATTGTCCCCATATTGGAGGAAACGAGCAAAGTGGCTTCAAACTGGGTGAAGGATGCATCAAACTAAGCTACCGTGAAAGTCTTTCCATATTTCTGGGCGACATCACGAATGTGCTCCCACCCAGAGAGATTGAAAGACCATCGCACAGAATCTGACACTGGCTGCATCTCAAACGAAAGGCAGTTGCCTCGCTGCCTACATCCTTAGAAGTAAGCCCCCGCGCCCCCCCCCCCCCCCAAGGGCAGCATTTTTGCCATTTGAGATGCAGCCACTATCTAAACTTGAGATGATGGAGAACTTGAATTTCCCCAATTATGCAAGATATTTAGCCAAATGTGTGTGTGGTTCAGTAGTTTATCACACACAGAATTCAACCCGAAGGCTAGATTGCCTACAATCGATAACAAAATGTCAGTTCTTTTTTGTGGTTCATATTATACAAACAAATGAGGTATTTTAAGATGGGGAAGCAGGTTTTTATTTGCTTGAGCATGAATGCTGCGTAAACTAATACGATTCATAAATAAGCATGCCAGGTGCACTTATTGCAGCATGTCAATATGCATGAATTTATTCAACAAGCAATTTCCAAAGCACGTATTTTTTACCCAAAAATTTGATTTCAGATGGGGATTGTGAATTAGTGGACTTCTCAGACATCAGACACAATGGGATTCTAGAATTACAGTATGCGTATACAGTGAGATGTTCACTTTGATCTAATGGTGCTGATTACATATTAATTAGTGTCTTGACGCAAACTGCAATTTCAGGCATGTCTTCCTTTTGGCTACTGTATACATACAACTACTTGTAGGCTACTTAAAACTTACAAGCTATTTTTCTGCTTTAAATGGGCTGCTCATGTGTAAGATCTGTTCGGCTATGGAAATATTTGTTGGCTCCGCAAAAAATAACTATTATGATAGGGCTACTTCATCAACAGTTGACGTTGACTTTGATGACAGAGAACCAGAAAAGCTGTCCCAATTTTCTCGACGCCGCCTTGTTCTCTTCTTCCTCCCTCTCGTCTCCTAACCTCCTTTCTCCTCGCATATTTCCGGGAAGGAAGCGAGCGGTTGTGGAGGAGTAGAGGAAAGGAGGTGAGAAGCGAGTAGCATTGGGACGCACTGCTGGTCAATCAGGGGCCCGCGAGTCCCCATGTTAAGCTGCACGTGAAGCGTCTTCCTCACACTCACGTCTGCACATGCCTGGCATGGGATGGGAAACGGCGGCTGACATCACACACCGCGGAGGATAGCGCATGCTGCTCTGCATTCTCCCAAAACTCACTGGTAATGGAAATACGTGCAGGTGAATATGACTGGGCGTTCCAAATTGGAGAGAAAAAGGGGGAGCGAGCATTCGAAGAACATAAAATCCCACAATTAGCGTGGCAGCCGTGTGAACCGGCCTACGCTTTCAGAGGATGAGAGAGAAATCACTGAGAAAGAATGGGTTATGCAAATATGAAAAAGTTGAGAGTTCGTGAAGTGGCGCTCTCCCACGAACAGACCGACTTCACCCCTCCGCCTCCCACGCAGCTCCTATAATCCCAACGCGCAGTCCTCACAGTTGGTTTAACGAGGGG
This sequence comes from Anguilla anguilla, assembly GCF_013347855.1. Classification (NCBI taxonomy): domain Eukaryota; kingdom Metazoa; phylum Chordata; class Actinopteri; order Anguilliformes; family Anguillidae; genus Anguilla; species Anguilla anguilla. The sequence goes on along the minus strand of NC_049206.1, from coordinate 13,719,908 downwards.
TGTGACCGCCCAGACGTTCTATTTATTCAACAGACATTCGGCTCTCCGCGATGGCACCGCAAGGAGATCCCGGTGTCTCTGACCGCACCCCTCCGATGATATTCGCAATAAGCCAGCGAGACGCGAGTTTAGCTCCTGCGGATTTAGCGGCGTTAAACGCGCCTGGGGCTGAATATCCGCCCGGTAAACAGCGCCGGGGGGGGGGGGTCCTCGCGACAGTGTGGGAGAGTCTGGTTCTCAGGGACAGCGCCAGGCCCCCGGGGGCAACGCCACACCCGCTCTTCCCGCCGCCGGGGCTTTCTGGAGAGGGAGGGGCCACCAGACTGCGAGCAGCGCTCCCGCGCGAACCCGTTCTGTTTGTCGGCCATTTTGCACCTCGGGGCATCGGCGCTTTGTTGTTCGCAGAGGCGGGAAGCTTCGTTTCTGCAGGCGCAGTGACTCTGCAGTCACCCCGCCAGCGAACCTGCAGCTAACCGAGCCCTATATTCCGTGCTATGATAAGCTAAGAACACCTGCCAAAAACTACTCCATAAGCACAGCATCTCAACTTCCTGGCCAACGAGTAAGCCAACGTTAGCTTGCTACACATTATCTTTCATTTCTATGCAAACAACAAGGATTATTTTTCAGCCAGTGGCAAGCTGCTTAATGGCACATAACTGCAGGATAAAAACAAAAGTCTGGCTGCCCCCTGAAACTATATCGAATAGCAGCGAGCCTGCAGAAATGACTTGAGATGCAAGGTCAGGCCAGTAGTCAGGCTGCTTGCGTCTTCACCTTATGACGTCACATCTGATTGGACAGTTGTGAGAGGAAGTGAAGGCAGATAGGCTTTGTTTCGCATCATTTGAAGGCCACAGCAGCAGCCTCTCTCTGCGGCATGAATTCCATAAAAGTTGGACTGACGTGCTCTCATGTTTGGACACTCTACCTCAGTAGGCAAGAAGCAGAAGTTGAGAACCGAGCCCATCAAAGGCAGCGGCCAACACAGAGGTTCCCTTTATTCTTAATTTAACCACTGAACCATCAAAGCAGAAAATGATTCTGAATAAAAAATGGGCAACACATTAGTTCTGTGTTCAGTTGTTTTTATCGCTGGTTTTATTTCGCTTGTTTACCCAAACGGCTACACACATCCAGTGTTCATCTGTAGCCTCTCCCTCATGACCTTCCCTTTTCTGGAGGGCCATCGATGAGGTACCTCAGCACACAGAGTCACAGACTGACTCAAGTGTCCTGAACAAGACACTGCACGGTTCCTACTTTCTTGGGCGGCAGTGTGATATAATGGGTAAGGAACTGGTCTAGTAACCTAAAGGTCGCAGGTTCTACATTTGTGCTCTGCAGGTAGGGCCACTGTGAGCTGATGACTGATGACTGACAGCCCATAGCTATACTCAATAGCTGCTCTTCAACAAAATGGATGAGCAAATCTGTGCATATCACCTACAGAATTCAGGTATTAGCCGCAAGTCGACTTCCTCCAACTTTAAGAGCAGTAGGGCCACAGTGAGTGAACAACGAGCAAGATAAAGAGCACATGGCTAACGCAATCGCTGATGATCAGTTTTCCTTCGTTGCGCTGCGTTCTCTGTGGCGATGAAAGACTCTAATGAAGAGGCGCAGCGAGAGAGGAAGTTCAGACGAGTTAATCCTGGCGGCGCTGCCCTCCGCCCCGAGGGCGAGCGCCGAGAGTCGACAGGATCGTCTTCCTCCTCCTCCTGCTCCCTTGTTCCCTTCCTCTGCTGACGCATCTCCGCTGCATGAGCTCAGCACAGCGGAGTGACAGGCTTATCCAATTACGCCGCCTTGGCAGCTGGAAGACACCTTCCTCTTTGCCTCTCCTGTTTCTCTCCCCAGGGCGGACTCGGGCCGTCAGATCAAACGGTGGCTCCTTTTCCGCGAGAGCGTGAATCAGCGGGGCCCGTGTGCCCCGAGCCGTCCCTGACAAAGGGCGACCCGTCCTGGCACTGCCGATCTGAGGCCGGCGCATCCCGCGCCGCGGGGCGGGAGTCGCTCGGCAACAACAACCCCCCCCCCCCGCGCGCGCAAGTCCCAGGCGCACTTTGGCGGGCGCTAACATTAACGCCAAGGGCAATTTGAAAGTGCTGGAGGGCGGGGTCTCTCACGTGTTTGGTCACTGAGGAGCATTCAAATTCGATTGGGACCAGTGAAATGACTCTGCTTAGCTGAGGGAATGAACAGAATGCTTAAACTGGAAATGCTAGGGCCCTCAACACAAAGGACCCTCTGCGGTTGACGTTTGCGTCTCGGCTGTGGGGCATTCTTCATCAATCCTGTCCGACGTTCACCCCGCCCTGGTGGACATGGCAACCAGCTCCTCCCATTCCACAAAAACAGGACCGGATCCCGCGTTTTCATTGGAGAGCACCAAACCTTCCAACCAAAGCACCAAGCGGTGTATCAAATAATCTTCTTTTGTTGTTTACATCTAATATTTAATTAGCACTTCGCATTTTAATGAGTTACATAAGGCAGGCATGAGAAAGGAAGGAGTGATTAAAGTGTTTGCTGTTCTTTTTAACGCAGCCAAATGAAGCTGAATCATAAGGCATAACACACCAAAGTGGATTTGTCACCTGTGTGACTGCTAACTGACTCAGGCACAAGCTGGCGCCAGTCCACCTTTGAGAGCTTTTGATTGGCCGCGCCAAGCAGTTAAAAAACCAGCCCTGTAAAAGACCGCTCATCCGCTGGGTTTGTCCCTGGTGTTCATTTCCCGTTTAAATAAACATTAATCCAATGTTTCTTCATTCCTCAGTTTAGAATGCACAGTGGTAACTTTAGGTCTGTTCCATCACTGCAACATCTTACCATAATAATTAAGGAGGGGGTAGAGACTGTTGACCATTCTGATCAGTTCTGTTCATTCATCGGTCTGCCAACTGAGCAGTGACAGAATAGCATACCTGGTGTGGGGGCCTGATGGATCAGTCATCACTACTGCTGAATGAGGCAGAGAATACCCTTCTCATTAAAGCTCTCCCACCCTGGAGACCATGTAAGATATTATGACTACCACTGTGAAACTTGTACCATTACAGTGAACCAACCAAAAACACCCCCCACCTTCTTATATGGTTTAACCATTTCATGGTTTGTTCTACCAAATCATTTACTTCTGTTTTGTTATTTCTTGGTGTACCAGTTACATGTGTCTGTGTGTATGTATGTATATTTATTAAATATGACCAGCAGGGTGAAACACTGATTCGATATTCTGTGTTTGGACTGTGTGTGTGCGCGCATGTGTGTGTGTGTGTATGTGTAAGAGAGAGTGTTCGGGGGGGTTAGGGCGCTGTGCCACTAGCCCCTTCCTTCCTCCCTCCCCTGACTTTCACTTCTGCCCTGTCGCACACCAGCTCAGTCACACTGTCACTCGGGGAAGGAGAGGACAGGGCAAACCCACTGACTTTCCAGCTTCCCCTTTCACACTCTAACCACCCACTGCCTCACGGCCTGTCACCCACTGGACACCACAGCACCCTGCCGTAAGTTGAGAACCCACACAGATATACACACACACACGCGCACACACACACTTACAGGCACAAATACAAATATACACACATGCAGCTATGCAGGCAGATATACAGACACACACACACACACACACACACACACACTTACAGGCACATATGCAAATATACACAAAAATATGCACACAGATATACAGACACACATACATACAATGTTTACAGGCACACATGCAGATATATACACAAATACACACTTACAAGCACAGATACAGACATACACACACATGCACACTTACAAGCACACACAGATGTATACACACACATACACACGGGGCCACATACAGATATATGTCCTGTACACACACGTACACACTTACAGACACCCATACAAATGTGTGACAAACAGACAGACAGACACATGCAGATATACATGCACACAGACAGACAGACAGACACACACAGACAGTTATATGCTGTGACAAGCCCGGTGGCGCAGTGAGTCAAACACACACGCAGGTGCAGCTCCCCTCTCAGGACTCGTCCCCGGTGCAGTCGCACCGGTTCGACAGCTTCAGCACGCCTCTCTCCCGCCGTGCAGAAGGCTTCAGAAACGTGTGAGGTGTTCCTTCTTAAGGCGTTTGGTTAAGCAAACCGTCACCCACAAGGCAGACCTGTATCCGATACGCCCATCTAATCACATTCCCTGGGGTTTACATCCGGCATTTAAACACATAACCCCACCCACAAAACGATCCTGAGATTTTAGGCCCCTCCCATTTCGGCTGATTAAAGAGGGTGCAAACTAGCGTGCAGATCCAAGACATAGGTAGTCAGCCGCCGCTACTCTTCAGTCTGCAGGCTTCTCCTTGACCAGAGGCGGCGCTACTGAGCAGCAAGGTGGAAACAACTTGCGACCTTAAACCAGGGGAGTCCAATGTTACCCAAAAAGGGCCAAGCATTAAGACACCCGCTTCTACTTATCAGGAACTTGGTTGAGGACCATAATTAGTCAATTAGTTGAATCAGGTGTCGTAGAGCTGGTCTGAAACAAAAACCTCCACCCACACCTGCCCTTTTCAAATAAGACTGGACACCCTGGCCTCAAACCTTCCCTCCCCAGGGATACAGTACTGCAATCCTGCAGCCAATCACACGCTGACACACAGGAACCACCTGGACTTAGCCGGAGTCTAAAAGGCTGCACTAGAAACATGTGCTGAAATGGTACAGTCCACTCCAAGCGCAGGCGGGGTTGGCAGGGTGACGACGCAAGCGGGCCTTACTTGCAGTATCCCGTGCCGTTGCCGTAGGTGACGCAGCTTCCGTTCACGCAGGGCTTCTGGGGACCGGCACACTGCAGCGCTGCAACACAGAGACCAGGCGTCACCACTTCACGAACCGCACAGTTCTAGCCGGGGCGCGACCCCGCCACTGCTGCATGCAGCACCGGGAGGACACCATGTCGGCTTGAGACCGACTTCAGAGCGGCTTTAAGAGTACCCATGAGCCTCTTTACTGAGACGAAGCGACAGCTACATAGACATGGAAATCGCTACATAAATGAAGAGTGCTAACACCATGAAGCTATCCTGGGCTGATCACTACAGGCATTGTTGGAGCCAATCTGTTATTTTATAGTGCGGTGATGGTAAAATGAATACCTGGGCCTGTAATGTCACATTAGGGAAGGCATTTGAAAAAAACATTTCTCAAACACTGCAACTGCGACTAATCAATCAGACATGAGCTGCAGGTTATTTTCCCAACCGCTCCCATTATATTTTGCACATGGTTTTCAGATATTTGCATTTTACTACATTTGCAGATAAAAGCCCAATTCAACCACAGCTACTGGTGGCACAGATATTAGCTGTCTGAGTTCGCTCGCAGTCATAAACAGCAATTATTTTTCGCTTCCTCAGATGTTTTCACTGAAGCTAATTAGCAAGCATATCTTACGGGGGCCACAAGTCAGTATGAAGCCAAACATCTCAATGTCTTTTATTGAAAAAAGAAAAAAACTGAAAAGACCTGTGGAGAATGTACACATGGATAAGAAAAAGGAGAAGCCATTTTCCCGACAAACAAGAACCAACACGAGCTAAGCAGGCTCCAGCCATAAAGAAACCTTAGCCTGGAAACAATAATCAAAGCCTTTCGTTAGGAATTTCTCAGAAACAGAA
>NC_049206.1:13626725-13709225 GCF_013347855.1 Anguilla anguilla | reverse complement strand
TCCTAGTACGTCTAGTCAGATTTATAAATAATTTACTACTGAGTTTAGTTTTTTTTATAAAATAATGAAGTTGCTTTGAATAATCGTAAGATGTCTATAATGAGTTTGAATTTTTCATGTACAGTACTGAAATCGTGCTAGCCTGCTAGGAATAAAAAGTGAAAAGAGTAAATGACCAGTTTCATGTTGTGACCACAAGTTTTCAAGTAATGCTAACCACGTGTTTTCACTCCGTCATTAGCCGACACATGCTATTCGAACATAAATGGTGGTTTTTTTTACAAATGAACTTAGGTGGAGGCAATTCTTTAAGTGGAATTTCCGTGTAACCCCCCCCCCCCCCCCCCATACACATATACACGCACACGTGTGGCAGTGGCTGACGTGACAATGACGACATTATCGCCACCGGAGTTAGATACATAAAAATAATAAACAGAATACACAATTTATTAACTTGACGGATTTAAAATGTCGCCAGCTATTTAATGTTAGTTAATAACCTTTCCTCCGAGCACGCACACATTCGCCAATGACTTGTTGAGCAAATAAGATACAGATTCATGTCAGTATAGACCCGTTAATGGATGCGTGGGTTCAAATCTTATATCACTATCTGGACAGAAAGGGATTTTTGCTTTTGTCAGCTCAAAAAAATGTACTAAAAAATACAACTAGGCTTTCTTGTTTCCAGGTTGGATATCCAGACACGGCCAGTTAATCTACTCATTTCTAAACATCTGGGCGGTGGTGAAAGCCTTTCCCACACAGCTATTTTGCTACTTTGCGAATTTATGAAAGAGTCAAATTAGACTACTTTGGCCAGCTAAAATGTCCTACTAGATATAGTCAGCCAAGCATAGGCTACAAGTCAAGGACAACGAAATGGGCAACTAACTATCATTTCGCTATTTTGCTTGCTAAATTAGGCAGCTCAGTAATCTTAAACTATGTGGGCTACACGTTGTTAAACTAAGTTATCGTTTACGTACCAAACTGGCACGGTGCACAGATGGTGAGCACTATTTTCGATCAACGCTAGCTAGCGATGTTAGCCCGTGCAAAAATAAGTTTAGCTTACGTTTGCTCGTTCGTAAAAACTGAAACCAAAGACCAGATTTCGTGGAAAGTTCAAGTTAGCTCCAATGGCTAATGTTAAGACGGCCAAATAGCTAAATATGTGCGGCGGGAGACCAAATAACTATTTTGTACGAGTCCAACATGGGCAGGGCTGAGGCCATACCCCTGCGTTGACATGATTTCAACATCTTCCCTGTCTGTAGTTTTCACTGAAGAAATTTGCAGCAGCCGGCCTCAGACAGTCGCCTAGCAGGATTTGATTTGAATTTTATCAGCGCAGGGGCGCACCGATCAAACATCTGGCTAGTGATTTCATTTTGTGGAGCAGCGACCTAGTAAACGAGTCAGCCGTAAGGCAAATGTCAAATTAACACCGAAAATTGCAGCCAGTATGGTTATCATTTTGCTTACACCTACTACCCAGAAGTTGTCACTTATTTAACCAGCACAGCAAGCTACCAATTAAACCACCGAGTGAAAAGTGATAGGTGTTTAGCCAAATCAAAAGTTAACTTTCTTAATTTAGCCAAGTTACTGCTCGCTAGCCGACTGTGCAGAAACTTTAACAGGTGCGTCGCCCCGTGCGAATGCAGTAATGTTATAACTTAGTCTAGTTAGCTACGTTATTACAGCTAGCTAACTTGAGACACATGTCACTCACATGGTGGAAATGAGTATCAATCAAGGCTGTAGTTTAAATTTTTTTTTTAAATCTGACATCTTACCCTCCGAAAGCTTAATCCAGTATGCGAATAGGAGGATGAATTTTCCCGTAGAGACACCGGGTAGTTGTCCCATATTTTCTGTAAAATCCACATAGAATCCCAAAGACCAAACGTAATAATTGCTATTATTCTTTAACTTTGTTTTCGTCCTCTCCTGTCAGCATAAGTTTCCGGAATTTCATTGCTTGATCATAACTGAGTAAAAAGAGCTTACTCTGCTCTACCGATTGTAAAACTTCTTGCTCACCCAAACCTCGCTAGTTGTCACCCCCCTCTCTCCCTCTCACTCTCTTGCTCATCATTGTAGTTCAGGCAAAATGTATTCTTCCGCTATTTTTAGGAGTGGGTGTGCAGCTAATTGGACAGCTCCGCTTCAAACGTTTAGTCAAATTAGCATATAGACAAAAAGCGCACCATCCCTAAAACACCAGGGGCAACTCATATAGCGAGTTATATAATAATAATAATTATTATTTTAAATCCCAATTTTAATAGTGGTTATTCATCTCTAGATCTAGCCAGCTCCGGCGGATGAATTTTCACCCAGACTTAAAACGGTGTCAAATTTAACCCCATTCGTTAATTACTTTTTTAAATGTAACTTTGTTTCCCCGTGTGGTCATATTACATTCACCACTTTACCACACAGAATAAAGATTGCTCTGGGGCTTAGCCAGGTAGCGAACCTTTAAAATGTCAAAATGTTATTGAATTTGTTGTGTCAGACAAGTTATTCACTATTGATTTGGTACTGCATGAACAGAAACTGAGGCAACACTAAAGGTGGCCATTCTTTTTATTTAACCTTTATTTTACCATGAGAGTCCCATTGAGACAGAATCTCTTTTACAAGGGAGACCTGGCCAAGAGGGCAGCTCAGTTAAAAGATATTACAAGGAGAAACAGCACATTGTATAAAGTTCAAATCCCAGAAGGAGATTAACTTAATGATAAAATTTTGTGTGCCATCTTAAAGAGCCTGCATTGTTGTTTATCCATTCCGATCAAGAATCAGAAATGCAACTACCAGAGTCTGTTGATCGCTGGGTGCCTTTCTAGTTTCTCCGTCTTGATTTGCATGCTAATATAGCACCAAGTCAAGCGGCGTTGGCGCGTTTATTTTCACCTAGGTGAGTCATAAAGCAATTTTTCGGTACTACTTTCGTGGTTAGTCACGAAATAGAATAGTAGACATTTTGAATGTAGGCATTTTAAATTTTTATTGGAAGTGGATGTTCACGAATGTATATCGTATCAGAGCAATTTGCGTTGGCGGTCATTTGAGGTAGAAAATGTGCGATTTTATTGCTACTTCAGTGTGTGTGAAATATAAATATATGACGCAAGTATACGTGATCTGACAAGCAGAATTTTACTTGAGATCAGCCAGAAGATGTTTAAAAGCAATTCCACATGTTTAGCTTGTCTGTTACAGCCTCGACATATTGAAAATATTTTATCCCATGAGTACCACGGCATTAAGAACAGCTCCAACTCATACCTGCAGTACTCCACAGCACACCTAATGTGCAATGAGTGAACTACGTCCTTCACTTACTGTCCTTCACTTACTGCATTTGGAGTTATGTAACAATAAACCAGTTCATCTCACCTCTGCATTGTTTTATTTACTTAATACAGCCTGAATGTGAATATTCTATTCATATTCATAAACTCACACAATGTATACGGTAGGCCAGGGGTGTCCAATCTTATCCAGAAATGGTTGTTGTGGGTCCAGGTTTTTATTTTTATATAGCCCAGCACTACAACACCTGATATAAATATCAATCAAGACCTGGATACGTAGAATCAGGTGTCTTGGTGCTGGGGTAAAACAAAAACTGGCACCCACACTGTCCCTTTTTGGATACGGTTGGACACGTTTGCAGTAGACCCTAAAAGGACCAACTGCAAGCTGTTTAGGTGTTTGGCGGCGGGTGGAGCCTATCCCAACAGATATAAGGTGAGAGGCAGGAATATATTATAGACCTGTGGTAAGCAACCCTGGCACACCTGATTCTACTAGTTAGGAACTTCATGCAGATCTTTAACTGTTGAATGAGATGTGCTTTGTTAGAGTTGAAGTGAAAACCTACAGAATGGTAGATCTCCAGGAAAAGGGTTGGTTACCACTACCCTACACCAATCAATCACAGGGCCTACACACCATTCATGGACAAATTCATATCCCAAGGACAATTTGGACTCTTCAGATAACATAACCTGAATGTCTTTGGACTGTGGGGGGAAACTGGAATACCCAGAGGAGAGGAAACCCACACATACACAAGGAGAAAATTCAATCTCCACACAGAAACGTCCTGGGCTGGTGTGTGAACTCGGTACCTTTTTAATGTGAGGCAACAGAACTACTCTGCAAAACTATGCTGCCATGAAAAACAGCATACTTGTAATACTAATTTTAAGTTTACAGTTAAGGCTGTGCACGGATGTAGGTATCTGAACTGAGATTGGAGCCAAAGCTCCTGCATTCTCCTTGTGTTGAAATTCATGTGTTTATTGTTTATTTTGGATCCCCATTAGCTGTCACCAGAATGACTGCTAGTCTTCCTGGGGTCCACATGTGAATGCTGAATAATTTGGCAGGCAGGGGAAACAACTCAGGCAAACTTGTCATCACTCTTTACAAACTGGTCTTTATTAAATAGGTCTTTACGGGCAGGCAGAACATGGGATAGCTGCTTTATCAACTTTCTCCATTATACATTTTGCATAGCTTTAGTGAGCCTGTAGCCACACTGGTGTCTGATGTGGATCAACATGCTTCCTGACTTCTGTCTTAATTTTGTAGACCAACTTTTGTAGCCTCATTTCTCATTAAGTAATTCACATACTTTCTCGTGTGCTCCTTAAAATCTGATTTAGTTGAGTTATATTAAGACAACAGCCTGGCAACCAGCAATTGCACTTGACATTTGTTTAGGTTCCCCTGGAATTGCTTGAAATTATTGAAGACCACACAAATGCAACAAGCAGTGAATGTATGTTGAGGCAAATGTATTGCTAAATCAAGAGGGAATACCAACAAAATATAGTGAAAACAGAAAAAACTTTAGAATTAGGGTTTCATTAAATTGTTTTCCCAGCGATATAGTAATAACTACTACCAATTCATAATGACGTACTCAGCCAAATAAAAAAATAAAAAATAAAAAAACGCTTAACGTCACCGCGCTGAGGGGCGGGTTTAAATGTACGCCACGTGCTTTGTGTGTGCGCTGTAGTCTACAGTCCGAGCTAATGCTAATAGAACATCAAAATGGTTCGGAAATTGAAGTTTCACGAGCAGAAGCTCCTGAAGAAAGTTGATTTTATTAACTGGGAGGTGGATAACAACCTGCACGAGGTTAAGGTGTTGCGGAGATATCATATCGAGAAACGAGAGGACTACACCAAGTGAGTGGCACTTTGCTTGTTAGCTGCCTTTACGTTTGCAAACATAACTTCTGTGAATTTTCTCTTTTCAAGGAAGAAAATTACTTTCCTTAAATATTGTAGATAACATTTAGCTTGCTCGTTTACTACAAAAAACGTAGTTCGCTGCCTACAATTAAAATTGATATCCTGCTACTAGCTCTAGTATTACCCTGGTAGGTAGCTAGCCGGATTGTAGCTGGCTGTAATACGGTTCTGAAAGTCTAATTTTCTTAATATTGTTTAAAGCTTCAAACCTTTACTTGTGTTGCATTTTGTACTTTGTGAGTTTATGTTTGTGGTTGGTAGAGTTATGAGAGCGAAAAGATGAGTTGTTTGTAACAATATTTTTTCGACGACCAATGGGGGCCGCCATGACAGTTTTTTTTTTTTGTTTTTTTTTTTTTGCTGGGTATGTTGAAATAGTATACCACGTTCTGATGGTGAAATTTAGCATTGGTGCCCCTGCGCATATTCTAGCAAGTTTGTGGTTGACAATTTGTCATTATAAGGCAATGTTTATGACGTCTTGTTCTGAAAAAGAATTTCGAGGATGTGAAACGTCTGAAATTACCCCGCGAGAATTGTTTATCCCATTGCAAAAATAGTGATTCTACACGCGTTGTCCACGGGGGAAGGGGAAGGGTCGGCGGGCTGTGCTTACTTAAGTTTAACTGGAAGTGACCGTTTTCCACCAGGTACAACAAACTGAGCCGTGAGGTCAGGGAGCTGGCACGGAAGATCCGGGACCTGGACGAGAAAGATGGCTTTCGCGCTCAGAGCACCTCCATTCTCCTGGAGAAACTGTAAGTCTGAAGAACAGAGCGAGATAGGCGGCAGGTCACGATAAGTGTGGGGAAATGGAAGGACCAATCCGTGAAACGAGAGGAGAAACCAAAAAAGACGAGAAATGAAGGAAAAGCCGACAGAACAGATGGGCCGGGATGGAGAGGCTGTATGCTTCTGCACTGGTTTGTCTTGCGAAAGGTTACAGTATCAGTCAAGGGTTATTTTTACTCATTTAATGCTGGTTTATCCATAGAGTTACTCTGGACAGGGTCATTGCACTGCTCTGCCTGGGCACTGAACTCTTTCAGCAAATGAGTGGGTCATGAGTGGGAGAAGAATTGGTTTATTGACAACACTATAACAATTAGTGAATTTGTACGTGTGGGACTAGGTATTTATGTACAACGATTGTTGCGCCAGTGTACTGCACACTCCAGAAAGTGTCATCACTGCTGGGCAGAATATGGCCCAAATGGGAATGCTCATTATGAGCCAGTTGCCATGGCAGAGAGGTGCTTGTCATAACCAGGATGTACAGCAGGGCTGGGGAATCCTGTTTCAGGAGGACCACCTCCATTTTTGGCTTTCCTGCCAGGTTTATCTCCTCATTATGCAGTTAGCCCAGTCATTTATGTGATCTGGCCTTTTAGGTGCATTTACTTATCAGTGGATGTATTGCAGCTTAATAGATGTAATGATATTCTCATGAATGACAGGTGAAAGTGTTGTTTTCTACCATACTGTTGTCTAATCTGTAAGGTAAGGAGCATTGGTGTATAGATGAGCTCATTAATTATTTGTGCTGGGTGTGTGGGGGGGAGGTGGGAAGGATGAAAGTATGAGGTCTTCAGGAAGGAGGGGTACATCCTGAAAGGAGACCTGGGAGGTTGGCAGGGACAGGCTGAAATGTGGAATTTGTTGTTGTGTGTTGGAGAGGGGTGCTATTTATATTTGTACTGCACTGTGGGGGAAACCTACCTCTGAGCACATGAGTGTAATTCTCCGTAGGTTTGATATTGTCATATTTATGACCAATGACTCATACATTATGACAGAAGAAAGGTGTATTACAGAGACAACAAGCATGTGTGTATGTACATGGGGTTATGTGGTGTGTTAGCTGTGCTAGCATTTAATAGTAACAATAGAATTAATCGGAGGTGTAGTGATGTGTAAGCGTTTCTTTAACCTTCAGCGCTGATCTGTCGTCTTGATTTGGAACTCGTGGAACGGCTCACCCTCCAAGTCATGCTGTGGCAGACTTTACAGGGTCACCGAGGTCACACCAGTCTGCCCCGCCTCCTGCCCTTCTCTCGTTCCACGCAGAGAGAGTGCGAGCCGCTAGGCTAACAGCGGCGTATGGAGAGAACCGAAGGACAGAGGCAGAGGGAAATGGAATGGTGTTATTGGCCGAGTGTGTGTATTCGCCTGCGAGCGCGCCAGCGTTAGTGTGCTTGCATGGGTTTAATGAATATATCAGTGTCTGGTCCCTCTGCGGCTCAGGGTTGCATTGAGTCATAAATTCACAGTCTGACGGAGGGCTGGCTGGCAGGCCTGGTATTCACACCTTGGTCATCTGACTCAGCAACAAGATGGGGCAGGCTGGGGGTGGGGGAGTGTTGTTGAGAGGTCTCTGCACTACTATAAATACACACTGATGACATCAGCAGCGGGCTGATGCACCTGTGTGTTTACACTCAGGTGTATGTGTATGAAGAGCGTTAGGATAGAGCATTCTGAACACTGCATCCAGCTAATGGGCAAGGATTGAATCCTGACTGTGCCAGTGTAAATATGGCCTCTGGATTAGAGGGTGTTATTGAAATAAGGGATACTAATCAACATGTTGAAGAAAATCGAACACACTATAATCCTGTTGTACAATTTGCATCTGGCTCCCCAAAGGTCTGTATTAAAACATAGGCTACTTGTTGCCGGGCAATGCAAGTATGTTGTGTAACAGTTTAATTTTGGGTGTTTAATCAATGCTCTAGGTCAACTTTTTAAAAAAAAGAGCTGCTTCTTGCTTTAGGAGATGTTTGGGATGATGAAACGCAATGTGCAAAGATGAGTGGTGGTTTACGTGCACGGTGTCAGAGATGGCGAAGAGTACTGAGTTCATTGGTATGAAACAGGACTTCAAGATCAGACCATCTTATCTGAATTGTTGCAGTTTAATCTTCTTCCTCTCTCTTCCTCTCTCTTCCGGTTCTCATATCTAACCTCTTCAGTGCAGTACTGTGCAGTTTCTCTCTGTCTGTCTCTCTATCTCTGCTTCTTGGAAAAGACAATGTAGTCTAGTCTTCTGGGAATCCAGCTATGAATTGGTACCCAGGACTGTCGTGATCAGTAGCTGTTTACAGCTGATATGTAGCATTCATATCTACCTGGAATGTTCCTGTTCGTCCCCCAGTTCTGTCATTTTTCTCTCGGCTTTGGAAAACCGGATTTTACATGTACGCATGACCCATGGCGAGAGAATCCTCTGTCTGTTGGAGCGAGCGGAGACTAGCACGTCCCCCTCCAGTGCTCAGTTAACCGCCACCTGTTTTCACTTCTGCTGTCCACCAGCTGAGATGCCTGTCTGCTGCACGTCGCGTGCGGTCGTGCTAGCGCGCGTAGGTGGCGGTTGCCTGATCGGTGGGAGGAGTCTCTATTGCACAGTGTGGCTGGGAATGTCCTTCTGGCGGAATCCCTCCCTCCTTTAGTGGCACTGTAACCAGTCTTGAGTGACCCTGCAGGACCCCGTTACAGTTTGCAGGCATATGGTCAGTTTCTGGATAATGAGTGTCATCACTGTGTCAAGGATGAGTACATTATGTACATTATCTGGACATTTTGAAGGCTTCTGGAATTCTGACATTCTGGAAATCAACATCAGTGAATGTTTAGCCAAGCGAACCCCGAGTCTGTGGCTTTTCAAGTGCAAGTCTAGTTTTAAGATGTCTGCTATATTTTTTTCTGTCACAGAGCCACACCCCCTGTGCCATTTGAACTGGAGGTGAGTAGTGGGGACCTCACTGGACACTGACCTCAGCTCCACTTCTTTCCCCCACAGATACAGCGTGGGTCTGATTCCCACAAAGCAGGGCCTGGCTCTCACAGAGAAGGTCTCAGCCTCCTCTTTCTGCAGGTGAGTAAGAGAGCGTTAAAAGGTCACGCTTTATCGGGCGTGCCAAATCCGGCAGTCGGAGCGGAGAGCAGTTATGAATGAGCCGCCCGACGTTCGCTGGTCACCGAGCACGTTTGAAACACGCAGCTCGGTTACCTCACAAGAAACTGAACAATGCAGCCGAAAACGCATTCAATTGAGCAAAGCCAGCAAGAACGCAACACGTTTGAACACGCGCGCGTGTCGGGGGAAGACCCGTGCCTGAACACGTCGCAAGTTTGTTTGCGCACCTGTTTGTGTGTACAAGCTCGTTAACACCGGTAAATGTTTGGTTGCTTAATGATGGCCACTGGCCACTGTTTGGTAGCTGGTGTTTTTTTTTTCCTGTTTTTTTGTAATGTTAGAATTGGCTCCCCAGCTTCCTGTTTCATATGCAGAAGTTACAATGTTTTTTCTCTATTCCCCTTCTCCACTCCCACTCTTCCTCTTTCCCTCCCTTATTCCCTCTATTCTTTCCTCTCCTAACCTCTCTCTCTCTAATTCTGTCATTCTGTTTCTCTCTCTCGTTCTCTCTCTCCCTCTCCTGGTCTACAGGAGGCGCCTGCCCACCATCATGGTGAGTCTGCGGATGGCTCAGAACCTGAAGATGGCCATCACCTTCATCGAGCAAGGCCGTATCCTTCTCTCAACGCCCTGCCCGCGCGGAAGTAGCCCGCTCGTCTCGCTGCAGGCCCTTAGCGCCCGAGTCTGAATGGCCGCCCGCGTTTGACTTGGCTTGACTTCAGGAGGCTGGAGAGCCCAGCTGCTGGGGGTAATGCGCAGTAGGCAGCGCTGCGTCCTGCGCGTGTTCAGTCTGTATGGAGCGCTGGCATGAAACGTGTTGCATTGTGGGAAACCAGTGCAGTTCGATGTAGCCGTGTGTCGAGTTTTGTAGCGTCCTTCCTGCTTTCCTGGGCTGCCCTTGGTCTGTGGTATTTTAATCCAGTCAGCTTTGCTTCACATGACTGTCACACACCCTCCACCTCTGTGCTAATAAGAGATGAACTGATGGTGAAAATGCTCTTTTAATCTCCATCTCTCCACTCTCCCTCTACTGTGGTCTGTAGTGTGAAAAGAGTTCCTAGCTCACTGATAAGTGTGTTTGAGCGCCTGTAGTAACTTGACAGGTATGATTTGCGGCTGCAAAATGGGCAGAAAAAAGGAAACCGTTCTGAAACGAATAAAGTGAAGGTGTTACGGTTGTGTAATTAGATTTTCACAGACTGTGGGGAATGTAGTTTTACTGCGGAATTTCAGTAGTTTTACAGGTGACACTGAGTTCGCCGTCTTTCATCATCGATTGCGTCTCAGAGACGGGAAGACGGCGGACGCAATCCCTGCGGTAGCCTGTGGTGTCTGACCGCAGCCTCGCGCCGCTGGCATGCCGACTGCATGCAGGACGTTGTGTTTTATCAGCGGACGCAACGGCATTCCGCTCGACTGCAGCGATTGCAGAAGCAGTCGTGACTGAAGGGGCCGTAACTTCCCCAAAAGCGGCGATGTAGGTGTGGGATAGGCATGGGGGGGTGGGGGGGGGGAGGATGTGCTCTTGCGGATCCTAGCTAAGCGTGCGTTAGAGTCCCCCAGTAGCAGTTTGTCCTTGACCGTGTCCTCCCAGACGTGCGCGTGGGGCCTGAGATCATCACCGACCCCGCTTTCCTCGTCACCAGGTCAGTCCCCCCGAACAGCCCCCCCCCCCCGCCTGCCTGCGTCCTTCCTCTTCTGACCTCACTTCCTGTCTTACTCGCTTTGCGTGCTTTTGAGCAGGGGTGACGAAAGGTCAGCGCTGTGCCCTGCAACGAAGACCGAGCTCCGCCTCTTTTGTGCAACTTCTCATTTCCCCAGTGCCCACTTCCTGTTTGTGTCGTTACCGCAGAAAGAGCCGTCCTGGCTTTATCTTCTGCTACGATTTGCTTTAGCTGCTTCCCACCCAGGTTTTACAACTGAAATATTCTGGTTACAGGTCTGATTCCATAAAGTCCCACCACCAAATATGCATATACAATTGATATCATACCTTCAGCATATGCACAATGTCTTCTGTCTTGCTTCACTTGACAAAGCCTTCCATGGTGCTTGACAGAAGCCTGTCTAGTGGGTGTATGTCTCATTAGTTGGAAAAGTGCTCCCTCTGCTGGCAAGCGGTAGAACAGCATGCCACTGTAAAATGTTGCTTGCTTAACCCGGTATCTGTATGTTTCAGAAATATGGAGGACTTTGTGACCTGGGTTGACTCCTCCAAGATCAAACAGCATGTCATGAATTACAATGAAGAGGTAAGGTTTTCATTCTGACTGACTGATGGAAAAGGAGTTGGTGTGGTACAAAATTTAGCCTCTGTACTGAATGAAGACCCCTGCTGGGACACTTGGGGCACACCTGTAGGCTGTTGAAGCGCAAGCACATACACTTGGTGACTGATGTTGCACTAAGGTACATGCAGGGATGGAATCTTTTGCTGCATAGTTCAGTCCTGATGTCTGGAACATTCATTCAAATCCAGTCCATGGTAGGCGATCAACTCGCATAGGCATCAACTCGATCCAGGGAAGTTAGGAAGTGACTTGACACAAATAAATTTGAATGTGATTGCATCAGAGCCCTTAACACCTGTCTGTCTCCGCTTTTCAGAGGGATGACTTTGACCTTGTGGTGTAGATCTGCGTGAAGAGACCTGCAGTTCAATCCATATGCCAAGGACCCAGCGGTAACGAAGAAGACGAGACCGTGTGTGTGTGTGTGTGTGTGTGTGTGTGTGAGAGAGAGAGAGACCGAGAAGTGGTGTACATTAATGTATTTTTCTGCTTGTATTGGTAAAATGGTGTAACGGGGACACACAATGAAAAACATTTACTTTATTAGGCAGGAATTAAGTGTTCACTTTTCTGTATATGGGAGTTTTAATGTGATTTCTTATTAAAGTCCACATAATTACTTCCCAGTGTCATGATCATTGATAAGCCGGTGCATACGGTCCAGCAGGTCCATGTACATCACCCACTTGCTCATGTACAGAAGGTAACTGGAGAGAAGAATCTGCAATCCCACTGACACAGGGTGACTTGTTGAGCCAAAATGTCAACCCTTTCACCCATATAAAGTAGAAACTGGAATAGTCCATTAACATTCCTGCAGGGCTAGGGTAAAAGGTGCAAGTATGGATGATACCAATATACAATGGGGGTGTAAGTGACTTTGCCCAGTCCTGCAGATGAATGTATTGCCTTTATATCTACTACACGGCTTTGGTACAGCACCTGAGGAAGTGAGCTATGTTTACGCTTGCGTGGGCGTTAAAAGGAACCCAAGCTCATTCAACACAAACTCACTCACTGCTGTTCGGAACTTCCCTGTAGCTGTTGATAAAAAATAATAACGGTAATTACACCTGAACAACGGGAAGCAAAATCTAAGGGTTGTCGTTTGCGTTTGAGGACCGCGTGCTCTCTCTCCTTTCCCGCGTCCGTTTCTCATCTGTCCGTGCCTCCGTCCCTCTCAAAGCCACCAGAAGCGCACGTAAACGATGAGCGTGATGAAGACCACGGCTCCAGCGGCCACCTTGGCGTAGGTGGAGCGCGTGTTGAGGTACTTGGCATCGCTGCGGTATTTCTTGGAGAGGCTGGACAGGTTGCTGGCCTTGGAGTCCAGGGCTGGGAAGGCAGAAAGCAGAGGGAGCACATCAGTCGTGAGCGCGCTCGTATCGCATTCAGTTTAACTCGCTCTGTTCAAAGGCCCTATGGGAATTATTGAAAGAAAAGGGGTGTTGACCCCTGTAGGAAAATTATGCAGATTATAACAATATGTTATATGCATGTTATGATGCAAGCCAATGGAGAATGATGTCTGCAAATTGCAGCCAGTTTACAGTATGCTGTTTAACTTACTGCACACATACTGGGATCAAATCTTTTCGTACATACACAAACATACATACATGAAGGAATATTCAACCAAAGCAATGATCTTGATAGCAAATTTGAAAGCTAGCTAGCCAATGTATTTGTCATGCAAGCAAATGTGACCGCATGAACACATTTATTGAGTTTCAATCTGGCAAGGCAGCTTCTCAAAGATGTCAGATCTGCTTCGTAAATATGCAGAGGGAATCACCATGAAAAATCTAGTGCTAGTATCTTAAAATGAATTTTAACTAAATTTACTGCCACATGTATTTTTTCCATCAGAATGTTTTCTTTACCTAAGCATTAGAAATACATTATTTTTATAAATGACTTGTTTAGTTTGCGAGGAAAATGGCTTATTTGGAAAAAGTTGGGGAGAAAATCCCATTGGTTTACATTTTTAAAAAATCTACTGAGCTGACACTTGCGCTGACTTGGTTTAATTATCCCCACTTACATGTGATTGGCTGTAAGTGGGGATAATTGAATCCCTTGCATTCCCCCCCATGTCTTTCACCCCCAGGTCATCTCTACAAGTGAAATTAATTCTCCATTCACTCTCTGGTTGAAATCATGTTTGATAAGTAGCAGTAGCTACAGAGGCAGTGTGCGTGTGTGCTCATGAGAAATGGCACAGCTCATTTTACCAGACAAGGCTTCTCCTCTCTGGAGCACTTCCTCAATGTTGGCCACCATGATCCTCTGCACATCGTGCAGTTCTGTGTTGATGCTGCCCAGGTTCCTACGCGCCCTGCTGTCAATGTACGACTTCTTTGTCTTCTGCATGTAGGTATCTGGGGAGACGGGGAGGAAGGGGTGGGGTCAACCCTGACAGCAGGAACGCGTACCTTCCAATAAGGTTTCACCGTTTCAAGCGATGCTCCAATGGGGCATTTGTTAAAGGAACGATCAGGGCAATCTCACCGAACTCAATGAAGGAGTACGGCCGAGACACTGAATGAACCTTCTTCCCGTACTGTTCGTGGAACTCGCCCTGGAGGTCCTCCAGGTAGGCGAAGGCCAGCTTCTTTGGGAACCCCATCTCGCACAGCACCAGGTAGCAAACGCCGTGCTCTATCGCATAGCTGAGTAAGAAACCCACAAAAAGACATTCAGTGCTGCGGCGCTGGACAACACTGCGTTACTGTTCGGCCAAGTGTGAGTGTCTTGTCGATGAATACAAGTGTTGTGGTCCGCCAGACGTTTTTCATTAGTCTGTTAACCAATGTCATTAGCTAGTGTAAGTCAAGCTGTTAAAATGAGCTCTCAGAGGGCATCTGAAAGCTGTTCACACTTGCTCGATTTGACAGCCACTGAACTACACAACATTTTGGGAAGTTCATAGCGGTCAATGCAAACGAGCAGTCAACTAAATGGAGTAATTAAGCTGTGGGGAATTGTGTTTGGATAAAAACCTGCGCATACATGTTGCCCTCCATTCAGGCCTGCTGGGTGAAATTCCTGGGCCAGCAACAACATCTTATTGTTCCCAGACCCAAGACAATATTTACCAGAAGTTCAGAGACCATTGGGCCCCTGCCTCCCCCGGGGCCCGGGAGAACATACCCCCTCTGACGGCAGCACCGCCTACACAAACTGAACATCACACGGGCTTTACTCACTTTCACACTGCATGCGTTGTGCGGCGCAGTCCCATACTCACTGAAAGGCCATGGATCCAGCCTCCAGCGTGCATCGGTTGGGGCTCTGCTCATTCAGTTTACGGAACAGCTGCTTTGCTTGACTCTGGTATTGCTGAAGGTCCCTCCCTGACTAAAGAAAGAGACACGTCGGCATTTACACAAGCTTCGTGCACCATTAAGTCACACAAACAGCCAAAAAACAGGAATAGGCTCCATGTGTTTAGAAGAATAAAGTAAATAAAGCTGTAAGTGTATTTAAATATAACCTGTTTGCCTCCTCGTCCATCATAAAAAGGAAAGAATGTACAAACCGTATCTACAGTATTCATGAAAGTAAGGGGCAAAAAAATAATAATAATAAATTAAATGTACAGATCAGGGAAAACTGCGAAACAGATACATGGGGCGGTTTCGTTTCTCCTTGCTCGATATCTTCTTTGATTGGCTCTTGACCGTGGGGCACGCCCTAACATATTTTAAGACTACCAAAGACAGAAGTGGGATGTTCCCAGATACTTAATACCATGGAATTGTGTAGTTTAGCATTACTTATACCAAAATTCTTCAACAACCGTATTCAGTTGTCGTTCCAATTTATTTGTTTCGTGTTTACACATATGCTGCTGTAGTAGGAAACCCTTACAGCCACCAGATAGGCGGTTAACGGTACCACCCAAACACTCATTTTCATGCCGGATGACCAGCGGTGCAAGACAGGTCTATATATTTTGGAAAGTCAACAAGCTATGTCGCCAAAATTGTACGATAAGCAAACACGTTTGCAGGCAGCACCACATTGGCTGCCTGTCTTAAACTGCTGCTCTGAGGGCAAAACTACCCTAACTAGAGTTTAGATATCTTCTCGATTGCGGTCGATAAATATTAACGATAGTTAATATTAACTAGCTAGCAAAAACATAATTTATTCAAACCTGTTCATCTTCTTGCATTGAGGCGGCAAGCGGCAATCCGTCCGCTATCCTGGCAATCATAGTCAGCAAAACCATTTTGGGCTGACAGTTTTCTAACTAGTAGACAGGCAAGTCGCGAAAAGTTTGGCCAAACTGACTGCTAAACCCAAACCTCTGGATTGACAGCACTGACGCGCTGAGCTGGCCGGAAATGCGCATAGTGTCCCAGTAAAAAGCTTCCCCCTCTCCGCATTAGCTGTTTCTTGTCGCAATAAAGCGTTCCGAGCAGATTCTTGGGTGGAATACTTTTAGCAGCACTACTGTATTTTATTCGTTGATGCGCTTTCAGTTATATGTTCATATAATTTGCCAGCACCACAAGTTGGGAGGTGTTCACCAATACAAACTCAATGGTGTGGTTGGGGAAGGAACCGAATGTTTATCACGCTTGAGATCATTTATTTGATATTTTTTATTCACAATGATTCATTTAAATTAACATAAATAACAATATTCGCACATCAAAATGAAATTGTACTGGCCATTGAGATGTTTTACGGCGTTACAAGTCTTGGTACATCTACAGTCTATGCTTAGGACACACGAATCAAGAATAAGATTGTAATCTGTGGTGTCCACGTGTTCTGTAGCCACTTCTGTAGCTGGGGTGAGCCTCTGGAAGCCGTGTGCTTTAACATGAGGATTTTATGGGATCTCAAGACAGCAAAAAATGAAGGCAAACCTACGAGGTCCCTCATCTCAATAAAATGGTTAACCTTTGGTACCTTAAGACAGAACCCTACCATCCAGTGATTATGTAACACATCACTGCATGTACAACATGCCTAAATCATGATGGTATCACATACTGTATATTTAGTCATAAGAATTATCCATTATTGAGAACTGTATCTTATCGGACCTGTGTTCTGTAATTGACCTTCGGTATGCAATTATCATACGTCGCTTTGGATAAAAGCGGCGTCTGCCAAATAAAATGTAATGTAGTAATAATAATATGAGATAATAGTATGAATATATGTGGCAATTATAAGAATACTGTCCCCATGGACAATATTGTGTAAACAAAACAACGTTTTCTCTATCTGTATCACTTTTAAAGACTAAAATGTGTTATTGAACGTTTAATATGGGAGCATGAACAAATATTAATCAATGGAAGCGATTTTATCATTTTTGTTGATGAGCCTGCCATGGACCCCCTGAAGACCCCGGTTCCAGTTCGAGGACCCAGGATGAAACTCAGGTTAATTTCATCAACCAACATGCAAGGAAAGACAAACCGGAAAAGGCATAGGTACAGCGGAGAAGGGGCGATTACTTCTGACCCAGTGTACACACTTTGCAGGGGTTAATAAAGAAGAATAAACGACTGAGTAGCTCTGAATGTTTCCCCTTTGTAACAGATGCTCGGGGGTTCTTGTCTTTAAATACATAACAGGCAGCAAGCATAGAACAGTCATGTGGCAGGGCAGGAGGCACAGAAGGCGGAGCACTTACCCGGATGCGGATGTTGTTGTTGACTGATGACGTTCATCGTAGTTGAGTCTCAGGTCTTCACAGTCTGTGCTTGTCGTTGTAGCGGCAGCCAGCTGTTAAATATGTCGGCTAATCTGACTGGGAAGTGAGAAGGGATCAGGCGCACCGCGGAAACGGGGTACAGGCAAGGTGACAACGGGAAAGAGCTAGTCGTTCAGGGAGGCCAAAGTAAGAGGCTATGTGGATTAACGGCTTGGCGAAGCAAATACGAAGCGTTGGTTAACAACAGGAGAGGGACTTGTCAGTACAGAGAAGAAGGAAATAAAACCTACTAAATCTGGGTCACATCGGGCATGCGGTGCTGAATATTAAAAATTAGAAATATGTTTTGTAGATAGCTACCTTGCTACTTTCTATTACTAGCTGCGAAAGACCGGCAAGTCTTGTGCGACTCATTGAGAACAAAGTGTCGGACGACGGATTTGAGAAACCGACTAGCTGGCTAACGTTACTTAAATAGCTAACATTATATGGGTTACGCTGACTAAACATTATTTGGTGATTTGTGTGCTAGGAAGACGACCATAAGGCAAGGTTGCTATTTAGCTATATATACACTCTCGTCAACACGATACATTGGCAAACGTTAATTTGGAAGCTTCAGGGAATAGTACGTTTCGTCAAAACGGGAGGCTGTCAGAATTACAGCCGGATAGCAAACTTTACTCCCTAATTTGCTATCACTGTCAGGATTAGATAGTTGTGTAGCTGTATGTATTTATCTCCAGAGCAATGTGTCTTTTGTATAGGTGCTAGCTAAGACATTGATTGAATGCCAGCGTGTCACACGTCGACAAACGTGTCCAGGTGCCGTGTGACAATCTAGACGAGGGTGAGGGTCAGACAGGTGTACGTAGGTGTGGCGAAGACGGTAACCGAGTCTAATCTCAGGGACAGCGTTAGCTAACAGAGTGGAACCGAAGAGTGTAGTTATTCTGACTACAGTCAGCAATACGCCGATCAAATAGCAGCTGGTGTAGGTTAATCAGTTTTACGGTAGATTGTATGCAGGAAGAACTCTTAGCTGGATTACGATTTGTGGAAGGGCGTAATGCCGGTGTGCTATCTATACATTTTAGATATTTAAATGGCACCCTTTCTTGCAGAAACACTTACACCCTGTAACTGGGTTCCCATATCAGTATGCAAAACATTATTTGACAAGGTGCATAGTAATTATTAGAACCAGGTCATAAATTGGAGACTGGATAGCCAGGGAACAGCATTGGCAGTGTTGGAGACATTACCAAAAAACTAACATCTCAGTTTTTCATTGGTGGGTAGTTAAGGACCAGAGATAAATATCCAGGTGCTAAACCAGGGCCAGTGACTGCATGTCAGCCAGCGTCTGTGCACATCAGTGTGATGCTGTTTAGCTGCCTCCTCTGACGGACTGCGAGGCTGTAGCCATGAGGATTGTGTGGGGGCTCAGCCCTGTCGTGATGCCATCTCTGCTGCAGCTGCTACTTCTGTTACTGGGGACCATGTGCCAACTGGGACTGGCCATGCCATCTGAAGAGAGGCACAGGCTGAGGTGAGTGAGCGGGTGAAACAACGTCATGCTCCATGTGCTAAGGCAACAGTGAGCCCTGTAAAGTGAATGCAATGCTAATTCATCCCCTGTGAGCTCGAATGTCATACTCGCTTCCTCTGTTCCTCGCAGGAATCAAGTGGTGGAGATGTTCGACCATGCTTACCAGAACTACATGGTATGTCCTCAGTCTCTTGTACTCAGACACGCACACAGGCAGACACAAGCGCACAAGGTTTTGCAAATGCCTCTGGTTTCCTTTCTGAGTTTGCTCATGCTGCTTCATGTGAATTGTTCTTCTGTTTGCTGAGTGTCACAAGAACAGTCTCTTAAACTGCTCGAGGCAATGTGAGAAAACACAGAGAGAACTGAGGAGCATGAAGAACAGAATGCCTCTTTCACTCAGTCCCAGTGTATTCACACAGATAAAGCCCACTGCACAAGCTTGCACTGGGGCACCATCTTTGATAGCTCCACGGCTAGCCGTTTATTACCATACTTTTATACTTTGGTAGCTCTCTGTATCTTGTCTGTTCTCTTCCCTGTTCCTGCTGTCTCGAGAAGGGATTTGGGTGAAATGTCTGGCATTTCTTACCAGCTCTTTTGGACATTCTGAAAAAGGCAAAAATAAAGTAAAAGGAACTTTTCTTAGTGTTTTGTTGATTGGAGTGTTCTCTTCCTGTTTTAAAATGCCTCCTCTGCTCCTTCCAGGACCATGCTTACCCAGCTGATGAGCTAATGCCCCTGACGTGTCGGGGGAGGGTACGGGGCCTGGAGCCCAGCCGTGGGGACGTGGATGATGCGTTGGGGAAGTGAGTGGTGTTTGTAGTGTGCAGTGTGTAGTTTGCAGTGTGTAGTGTATAATGTGTAGTGTGTCGTTTGCAGTGTGTATTGTGCAGTGCGCAGTGTAGTGTGTAGTGTACAGTGTGTAGTCTGAAGTGTGTAGTATGTAGTGTGCAGTGTGCGCGTGTGTGTGTGTTGGGTGATTTTGGTACACACACCTGGAGTTTGTGAAGCTTTTCAAAGAGAAAAAATAGAGACTGAGGAACTCTAAAAACTCTGTTTTTGACTGATTTCAATTGTGACTGACTGAGCCACTGATGTTTCACCCGTCTCTTCCAGGTTTTCCCTCACCCTCATTGACTCCCTGGACACCCTGGCGGTGAGTGAGTGGCGGTTAGCATCGTGTTCGTTCCCGTGTTGCTTGCTCGGGATGCCCCGCGTCCCCTCTCTCTGACTGTCCTCCTGCCCTCTCGTCTCCTCAGCTCCTGAACAAGACGGCGGAGTTTGAGGCCGCCGTGAGGAAAGTGCTGAAGGACGTGCGTCTGGACAACGACGTCGTGGTATCCGTCTTCGAGACCAACATCCGCGTGCTGGGGTGAGCCTCTGGAAGCTGTGTGCTTTAACAGAAATAGAGCGCGCTCCACTGACTGACTTTCACTGTTCTTTGGGTGCTGTGGCGGAAGGGACATTTCAGAAATTTACTGCTTTATTTCTGTAACCTTGGAATCTGTGTATCACATTGCATGACTTTAAGCAACACATTTTTTCTAGAGGGTAGATATTTATGTTTATAACAAATAAAATATCAGTACAAATGAAATAATTTCGAATGACCTTGTCCAAAACTAGGTATGTGGTAAAGTGTGAATATGTGGTTGCTTTTTTGCTTTATATGGAGTTTTCTTCTGGAGCAGTTACTCATTGCACATATTTAGACCTGCCACTCCACAGTTATCCTAACTTGCCCGGCTCAACCTGTGACATTAAGAGCCGTGAGAAGGCTGCAGTGCGGGTGGAATGCCAGTGGGCGTGTCCCTATCCGCGCTGTCACTCATCCCTGCCCCTCCCTCCAGGGGCCTGCTGGGGGGCCACTCCATGGCCGTGCTGCTGAGGGAGGGGGGCCGCCACATGCTCTGGTACCGGGACGAGCTGCTGTACATGGCCAAGGACCTGGGGCTGAGACTGCTGCCGGCGTTCAACACCAGCAGCGGGCTGCCCTACCCCAGGGTGAGCGCTATCCGCCGCGCGCCATCCGCCGCGGGCTCCTCCGGCCCGTGCTCGCTGGAGCCACGTCAGCCGGCTGATATAGCCAGCGCTATCCCTCCGCTTTCTGGGGAAACAAAAGAAGCCGAGTGCACACACTTCAGAGATAGAGATACGTATACGTGTACGCGGAGCGCAAACACACGCACTGGCACGCACGCGCAGACCGCCCAGAGGCAAGCATCCGGGAACGTGTCCTGCTCTCGCACCCCTGGTGTGTGGGTTGGCCGTGGGCACGGACCTGCTTGCGTGCGCTGCCTGCATAATCGCTTCATTTGCTTAAGCCGCGCGGACGCGGTTTCATTTCCTCGTTCCTAGTTTGTGTTTGCAGTAATATCTGCTTCGTTTAAATAGGATGCTGCTCGATTGTTTAGATTGTGCATGAGAGCGTGCAGTCTAAACAATCGATGAATTCTGCACAGGCTTGCTATTACTGGCCCAGACGGTGTGGTGTCCTTTCAGCTGTGGCTTTTTTTAGCACCTGGAACAGACAAAGCTAGCCGACCTGAACGAACAGGGCAGCAAACCCCCGGACAGGGAACTGGGTTCAACCGGAAAATGACAAAGGATCGGGTGGTTTCCCTCGGCATTAACCGTGCGTGTGATGCACGTCCTCCGCAGGTGAACCTTCGCTACGGCGTGCAGGGTCCTGAGACGCGAACAGGCACGGAAACGGACACCTGCACCGCCTGTGCCGGGACCATCATACTGGAGTTTGCAGCCCTGAGCCGGTTCACCGGGGACCCTGTGTTCGAGGTGCGAATAGGCCATTGATTGATGAGGCTGACGGGCAGTGAGCTCGGGTGTGTTACCCATAGCTGAAACCGCTGCATGGAACTGCGGCTTGCATATGCCCGTGGGAATGACAACTCGCTGCTACTCTGTTTTGTTTTTAAATACACAGAGATTCTGTAGAGAAGTGTGTATGAGTAATGTTCAGAGAAAAACCCAAGAGCACATTTTCATTTCATTTCATTTC
The DNA here is from genome assembly GCF_013347855.1 of Anguilla anguilla. Taxonomy (NCBI): domain Eukaryota; kingdom Metazoa; phylum Chordata; class Actinopteri; order Anguilliformes; family Anguillidae; genus Anguilla; species Anguilla anguilla. The sequence goes on along the minus strand of NC_049206.1, from coordinate 13,687,470 downwards.
ATTTATTTATTCAGGATGCATTTAGATTATTGCAGCCTACAGAGTGCTGTTTTGTTTCACTTTTCCTGCCATTTGAACCTCGAGCAGTCATGGTGACGGTTCATCGAATGGAAAGCGAGATGTATTTAGGTGTAGTTACAGTCTTGTAGTCGAGGTTCACTTGTGATTATATGTGGATGAGTGCATGACATGATGCTGGGTGACACGCAGGACCATGCAAGGCGGGCCCTGGACTTCCTGTGGGAGAAGAGGCAGAGGAACAGCAACCTAGTGGGAACCACCATCAACATCCACTCTGGGGAGTGGGTCCGCAGAGGTGAGAGACAGAGGGAGAGAGGGAGGGGGGAAGGGGCAGGAGGCGGTGCGACTGTCCGCTCACGGGCGCTGTGTGACTGGGGGCGGGCTGTTTGCGTGAAGCGGGCGCTGTGCGTACGTGCGTGCGTGACCGCGCGAGTGTCCACTGTGTCCCTGCAGACAGCGGAGTTGGGGCGGGCATCGACTCGTACTACGAGTACCTCCTGAAGGCCTACGTCCTCTTGGGGGACGACCTCTTCCTGCAGCGCTTCAACATCGTGAGTGTGCCCCGCCCCCTGGGCCCGCCTCCCCCTCCCGCGCCCTGCCCGCCGGCCCTCGCTCCGCCCTAATTGGCTCAGTAGCAGAATCAGCAGGATCGCTGCAGCTGCCCGTTAAGGCAAATGAGGACAGGACCGTTACCTCCCTCAGCTCCCTGGTGCCACTGGATACCTCTCTGGAAAATCAGATCATTTCTGCTAGTGCTGTGTCTGGGAGTCCCACGGGGTAGCGCTTAATTAGGCCTAGTGCTGCCCCAGGGAAGGAGTGTTACACACCAGTGGCTCCTCTGACTGGTCTGGCGCCCCCTCTGGTGTGACAGCTGCAGCGGCTAAGCTGGAGGAGCAAAGAACCGATTGGCTGACTGACTGCTAGTCCTCCAGAACTGACAGAAGTGATTAGTGAGATGGACTGAGCCTACATTTGCAATTGGCTGTTAGGGGGGGAAGAAAGGAAAAGTTTTGGTTTACCCTTATGTTATTGTATGGTTCATATGTATATATGAGGAAGCTGGAAATGAATACATTTCTCTAACTAGTTGACGTTAAATGAAACCAAGTGAAAGCTCAGTTAGAAATGGCATGCCTGCATAGGCATGTGCAAGGATGGCCTATAAATGCACTGCACACAGACCCACACGCTCTCCTGGGTTGTATTTAGGAGTGCTCTTGTGATTTCTCCCTGTGTGTACCCCAGCACTACGCGTCTATAATGAAGTACATCAGCCAGCCTCCGCTGCTGCTGGACGTGCACATCCACAAGCCACTGCTACCTGCGCGCACCTGGATGGACTCCCTGCTGGCCTTCTTCCCCGGGCTGCAGGTAGGCCAGGGACCGCGGGGCCTACAGCACCAGGCTGCTGCTCTGGCCGCGGGGAGGGGAAATGAAGAGACCACTCTCCTAACGGACAGAGACCGCCAGATTCTCTTTTGGGTCAACGGTGTCCTTTATGTCCTCCACATGGAGCGTTCAGAAGCTTGGCTTCATGGAAGTAATAGAAAATCAGTAGCTGCTAATGTTATTACTCTTTTAGGATGTACTGTAATTGGCTTTAACTGTCTTCTATAGTAGTCTATTACAACATATTGTATTTCTGTCATTTGCATTAATTGCCCAAGGGGGAGGAGGGGCAGGGAGTGTTGCCTTGGGGGTGGGGGGATAAGGAAGGTGGGGTGGGGCTGTTTGTTGTCAAAGTTTTACACATAAAACATGTTCTAGTGTTTGTGATTTTATTTTTGTCAATAAAAGCAATTGTTCACAAAGAAAGTGACTATGGGCAGTGTCCTTGATGCAGAGGTTTGCAGTACAATGTGGAAGATTGATCTCTGCTATAATCAGTCTCCCTCCCCTTCTCTCTCTCTCTCCCTCCCTCCCTCCCAGGTGCTGAAGGGAGACATCCGACCCGCCATAGAGACACACGAAATGTTGTATCAAGTCACCAAGAAGCATAATTTCCTGCCTGAGGTAATGTGTCTGTCATCCTGTCGGGCTCTTTGTCAGCGTCCGCGTGCCTGTCAGTTTGTTTCGTCATGTTTGACTGACTGCTTCAGTCCGCCTCTCTCTGATGATCCATCTGTGTCACGCTCTGTTTGCTTCTGCCCCCTCAGGCGTTCACCACAGACTTCCGCGTGCACTGGGCCCAGCACCCCCTCAGGCCCGAGTTCGCGGAGAGCACCTACTTCCTATACAAAGTGAGCGTACTGAGCGCGTGCAGACCGTAGCTTCCTGAGAGTGGGATGAGACGTGTTGGCCACAGGACCGTACCCATGGGAGTTAAAACAGGAAGTAAAAAAAAAAAAAGGTTGAGAAATGGGTGAGATCAGAGCTGATTGGCTGGAAGCCTGGTGCAGATGGCTTGCGCGGGGCTGAGCTGGAGCGCTGTGGGAAGTTCGCCTGTTGAGCAGTTCTCCCCGTCCCGTCCCCCCCAGGCCACCCGCGACCCGTACTACTTGGAGGCAGGCCGCACCGTGCTGGAGAACCTCAACCGCTTCGCCCGCGTTCCCTGCGGCTTCGCCGCCATGAAGGACGTGCGCACGGGCAGCCACGAAGACCGGTGAGAGAGAGAGAGAGAGAGAGAGAGAGGGAAGGAGGGAAGGAGGGATGGAAGAGGTGGAGGAGAAGAGGAGAAGACTGAGTTATGTGAAGGGTTGTGGATGTTTTGGGTGTGTGTTTTTGGTGTGCGCTTGTGTATTTTTAGAGTTGATTTTATGCTTTGCTGACAAACTGCATTATACCACTCCCTCTGTTTTTCCATTACTCCGTCTTTCCTCCTGCTCTTCCTATCTCCCTCCCTCCCTCCCTCCATCCCTCCCTCCCTCCACAGTATGGATTCGTTCTTCTTGGCCGAGATGTTCAAGTACCTCTACCTGCTATTTGCCGATGAGGAGGACCTGCCCTTCGACGTGGAGGACTACATCTTCACCACGGAGGCCCACCTCCTCCCCCTGTCCCTGTCCACCGCCCTGCGCGTGCAGGCGCCCCCTGCTGGCAACGGCACGGCGCTGCCCCCCGCCGGGGAGGAGCTGGACGACTCCAACTTCGAGTGGACCTGCCCCAACACCCGGCTGCTGTTCCCCGACCCGTCCTTCCCGCGCACCCTCCGCGAGCCAATCAGGAGCGCCGTGGACAAGAGCTGCCACATGGCGGCCTCGCGCAGGTGAGCGTGGGGAAGGCGCGCGGCGGGAGAGGTGAGGTAGGCAGACGGACGGTGGCGGGCCAGCCCTGACTCACTCTCGCCCCACTCCCCCCTACCCCCTCTCTCTCCAGCAGCGAGCCGGGGATAGGCCGCGCCCCTCTGAGAGCGCGGGACTTCATGGCCAGTAACCCCGAGCACCTGGAGCTGCTGCGGAGAATGGGGGTCAGCCTCATACACCTGAAGGATGGCAGGGTGCAGCTGGTGCAGCACGCTACCCAGGTAACCCACACACACACATGCACGCACACACACACACACACACACACACAGGTAGTCCTCACAGCTCCTCTGATGAGCTTGGTGTTTCTGGTACCAGTGATATTGAGATACTTACAGTGCAGAAGTAAACATTGCTGTGTGATACTGAGTCAGGTCTGAGGTCCTCTCTCTCCCTCTCTCTGCAGGCGGTCAGCCCTGTGGCCGCGGAGGACGGGATGCGCTTCATGCAGGAGATGATGGAGCTGTCCAGCCAGCAGCAGAAGGAGCAGCTCCCGCCCCGCGCCGTGCAGATCGTCTCGCACCCCTTTTTCGGCAGGGTGGTACTGACCGCCGGGCCGGCGCAGTTCGGGACGGACCTGTCCAAGAGCAGCACGGGGGTGAGCGCTTCCGGGGCCCCTCGCTTCTCCCTGCAGCGGCTGAGTCTCAGGCTCTCGGGGTGGTTCTGAGTCTCTCTGTCTCTCGCCCGCAGGTCCAGGGGTCCGTGGTGGTGGCGGAGCCGTACAGCGGCTGCGCGGAGCTCGGTAACGCCGCCCTGGTGGCGGGGCGCATCGCCCTGCTGCAGCGCGGCCAGTGCATGTTCGCCGAGAAGGCCAGAAACATCCAGAAGGCGGGGGCCATCGGGGGCATCGTCATCGGTGAGGGCACTGAGAGGCGCACATATTAAAGCCCCGCCGGTGAAAACCGAGGGGCCAATCAAATCACAGGACGCCCTCAACCACTCCCAAAAGGTTCTCTATCCTGCTAAGCCCTTCCCCTCTTTTCCCTCATTGGCAGACGACAACGAGGGCAGCAGCAGCGACACGGCGCCCCTGTTCCAGATGGCCGGGGACGGGCGGAGCACGGATGATGTCACCTTGCCCCTCCTCTTCCTGTTCCACAAGGAGGGGAACATCCTGTTGGAGGCTTTAAGAGAGTACAGAGAAGTGGAAGTGCTGCTAAGCGACAAGGCCAGAGACAGAGGTGAGGGAAAGGGCATCGGCAGGGTGGCGGGGGGGGGGCGACGAATACGCTAAAACAAACGCGGACCGGGAGACGGAAATGGCGGTATTACTGGTGTAACTGGATATCTCTCCTCTGCTCTTTCTCTTTGCCCCCCCCCCCCCCTGCTTTGGAACAGCAGCAACCTTATATAAAGGTAAAGCTCTCCCCAGCTACCTCCAGAACAGTAAGTATCTCTGTTCCTCCTGACCCCCCCAATCTCCTTCCCTGCTGTCATGTAATGTAGCCTGTCTTCAGCGTTAGAGGGGGGCTGGATGCGTGTTCTGTCCCACTGGGGCTCTGAGCAGAGCTGTGAGAGGGTCGATCCGCACCAGCGGTGTAAAAACACACAGTTCAAAAGGCAACGATCTGATCCATTCGATACAATGTGCAAAAATTGATCTGTATAGTTATGAATCATAGCAAAATATTTAACTCTCCGTAATCTTACAGCGGTTTGCTCTCTGGCAGTGCTCCCAATATCAATATTGTTCATATTTCTGACTCGACCTCATCATCAGTCACGCTGCTGCTGTTTTTCCTTCTGCTGTTAAACGTGACGTCAAGTTTTTGCACTCTCAAGATTCAGTTTGCGGGATCATATACATCGATCGTCTCTCACTAAATTGGATCGCGTCTGAGAAGAATTTGCGGATGTTGCCAAATATCGAACCGTTGCCTCTGGAATTTAAATCATATGCTGTCGTGGTGAATCCTGAGGTTTACACCTCTAATATGTGCCGTAGGTGCGCTCTCACAGCAATACCATCCACACACTCCAGCTCCTACTGTGACATCATCACACGGTGCCCTAAACCTCTGACACTGAACTGGGCCTTTTGCTGCAGATAGGAGATTAGTGCGAGACTCTCACATTTGCATTGCTGCCGGGTAGATTAATAAGCACTGGGACGTGCACGTGCACACGCATAGACCGGTCTTTTTAACAGCCTGCTTCTCGCTGGCACATTTAAGTGCGGCAGCCTATTTGCGCACACGCTGTTTGTGCTCAGACAATCTGCCTTTCACTCACTTGTTCTGATGGCATATCTTAACATGGAAAATTCAGGCTTTTGCATAGTGGCAATGAAAAGCCATGGGAAGGACTGCTGACTTTGCAACAGCAGGGGCTGGTGTGCTGAAATGGAGGCTCAAAACTCACCTTTAATCGATCATTAATCTCCACCTGTTCCCATTCATTTCCTTGATTAACAATTAAACTAACATTTAATTTGCAGACTAATCAATACCGATTTGTATAACAATAACTGTTTTTATTTCATCATTAATGTTCATTACTGTTCCCTTATGGTTGTTGTTCATTGTTGTTCTTTTCAATATTGTTCTTTACATTCTGCAGAATTTTCCTTATTTCCAGAGATTTATTTAACTTGTGGATTGCCCTATTCTTCATTCTCTGGGCAAATTCATAGAATATATGTGATGTTAAAGTTTGATTTGAAAAAGATTCTGCAGTTTAAATACACACGAAGCAGCAGAGATTTCAAAGCTGGTGCTATATACAGTTAATGAGAGCTTTTCAGTTTTACAGGTTTATTTTCTGTAATCGTCAGTTATTTTACTGTATTAAATTGTTTTATGATTTACATTCTGTAATTTGATGTGAAAATGGCAAAGCTGCTTTGAGCTCAAGAGCTCCTCCTGCTTAACGCGATGTGTGGGTCCTGAGTTTGTGTGCAACTGGCCTGAAATTCACCGTTCACCTCATGTGTGCTCCCCTCAAGGTGGCGACCCTGACGGACAGGAAGGAGACTGCACACCTGTAGAGGAGGACCACACTGCTCCCTCCCCCTCCACACCAGTTGAGCAATCCCAAGCCACCATCAGGGAGGAAGATGAACCTACTGTGGGTAAAGAGGAGCCCGGCGCAGAGGACAAGTCTGGCGATGGTGAAGAGGGGGTGGAGCCAGCGGAGGACGGAGACTCAAATAGCCAATCAATTGACTCGCTGCTCGCTGACTGGAAGGAGGACTTGGAAGCTTTTCAGCAGATGGAGAAGGATGAGCTTTGACAGATTTCTTCCCCCCCAGACTCTTAACTATGGTACGATCCTGCCAGGCTACAGGCTGCAGGGCCAGTTCACTGTGCCTCCTATGGGGGGGGGAGTCGAGAAGGGGATGACATTTTGGGTGAGGAGCAGCAACCCGAATCAAACCCACAGCTGTGGCCACCCTCTTACCCCTCCCTCCGCCCCCTGGTCCCAGGTGCGAGAAACATGCATCGATGGCCTCCGTCTCCCCCGCCTTCTTCACACCACTGGCTGATGCATGGCTACACCCCCTCCTGCTGGGCATAGACTGGAGCCCTGAACTGACTGGAAACACGAAGCACGCTCTTCACTTTCTGTTGCTTTGTCACGGTCCCTCTTTCTTTCCTCTTCCTCGTACATTTCAGAATCACGGAGAACAGTTTTAAATTGTGAACGCCGCTGAGTAGTTTTAACTGGTTTGCCGATCGATCGATGACGCTAATGGTGTCGCGCGTGTCCCTGTGCTGTGGTGAAGGGAGGGCGGGAGCACTGCGGTAGGTGATGTCACCGTCGCTCCGGGAAATCTCTCTCGCTCAGGGACGCGAAGTAAAGATGTCCCTGAGCTCTGGCTCAGACAGCGAAGTGATGATGCGCGGGGTGGGATAGCGCTCGATTAGGCAGACGCCACTTACGCCCGCTCGCTCGCCTCCAGACCAAACTGCCCCAATCTCCAGACAGCGCGCACCGACTCCGCCGCCGCGGTGACGGTCTGTCTGGCTGATACAGGAACACCAAGCGTTCCATGTAGCACCGGCTTACCAAGTAACCCCGGTCAGGCAGCCCCCTAGTGCAAAGAACCACAGGCACAGCACTCTCCAGAACTGTATAGAGTTGAAAGTGAATATGTGTCTGCATGTACATGTATGTGTCTTCTGTTTTCAAAGGAGCTGCAAAGAGCCTCTGATTGGTCGGATAGATTGACCCATGCTCTGGCTGATGCCATCTGTGGCAAACCAAAGTTTTTCTTGACTTCCTTTTCTGGGCAACACTGATTAAGGCACCCATTTAAATTTGTGCTCTAACTATTTAAAACAAATTGGTCACCATTATAATTCAGGCACATTGCGATTTTGAAATGACAAGTGGCCACGCTAATCCATATTTTAAGAAAATTGTGCATAATTTCATAATTTAACATTTTTATGTGTTGCCTTTCTAAATAATGTGATGAAAGTAATAATATACACCATTAATATCCTTTCTCATTTCTACATTTACTATGTATGTGCTGGTTACCAGGCATTCTGTGCTGCTAATAAAGTTCAGTGTTTTCTGGTTGAATGGGTATTGGAATGAGTGAATAGCAGTGGAAATCTCTGTCTACTGAGTTGGTTAAAAAAAAAACACATCTTTATTTCTAGCCTTATACAATGGGAAAGCTGGTTTCTAGGTACACAGAAACAGTCAGGTGTGTACTGCTTCCTTTCTCTTATATATGAAAGGGTTTTAACTGTATATCGGTGATCTAATCTTGCCACAGGGCCATGTGAAGAAGCTTCCAGAAGTCTTTCTCCCGCACTCAAATCTGAGGCAGCAGGAAATAGGTACAGCAATCAAGGACTCTATTGTCAAACACTTATCAGTGCTGTTATTAGCACCGTTGATTAGACATGTGTTGCAGCATATTTTTTAGCGTCCTCTGGCACGGTGGTAGATCTGAGTGTGCTACCAATGACACGACTCTCAAGACAAGACGCACGACTAATTGCCGTCATTCAGTTACAGATTTGTCAGGCAACAGGTATAAACTTAAACTAAACCTTTGACGTAACTGTTTGGAAAATCTTTATTTTTATCAAATGTAAAAGTAAGTCTGTACCTTAACATATTTGGTAAATGCTGCAGTTACACATCCATGTTCACTTGGCCAACAGGTCGGGTCCTGTCGACTAGCCACAGATGAGTAACACTTGAAACTGTGAAACAGAGTGGCAGGACAAGAAGACAGTTATGGACTGAAAAGATTAATCTCCACATTGTGGGGATCGATTCATATTAGAAAAATTAATTATTAGCTTGTCTGAGACCAATGTCACCTTGCTGTGAAAATGTGTGTTTTACAGAGCGTAATGATGTGTGAAGCAACTGGAATGAAAAAAATGAGCAGGACTTTTTAAATAAAAGTGTCAAATTATTCAGTGTTTCAGTGTTCTTTTTCTTGTGAAAACTGAGGTGATGGTGTAATGTAGACTGACAGTTTTTTTTTTTTTGTATTATTTGGGTTGATAATTGATTCAGGAAAACCAGAAATAAATAGATACTCATTTTTAAAGACTAGGCTGTGTATGTAATCATAGAAAAGACTGCTAAGAAAACTGTAAAAAAAAATTTTTACATAAATTTATTATTATACTTTAAAGGGAATCATTTGGGAAATAGTGCAAGAAATTTGCAGGATACGTGTTGTTAATCAAATTTTCTTAAGCCTCGGATTTATTAATAATATAGCTGCGCGTGTTTGTAGTTTCCATATCTCACAACAGAACAGAACCCGACTACACACTCTGGTTTTTCAAAGCGGTAGCGACCAGTTCGGTTCAAGGCAATTTACTGTAATTTGACCCGTTTTAGGCCTCACTCTGTGCTGACTTGCTCAGGTCTGTAGATTGTCCTCACGGTCTTCCACGCACACACACACACCGAATCAGGAATGCATTTCGATTATTTTGGTCTGTCGGCTGGGGTTTGAGCCACGGTCCACAGCGCGAGCTCCCGCCCGTCTACCCACTGGAGACTCACCGAACTGCATAAAGAAAAACCCAACTGATCCGGCGCGGCAAGGTAACGTAAGTAGAAATCTAATACATTTGTTCCATTGTTAAAAGTTTAAGAGTTGTGCTGGCTGCTAACTTATGAGCTAACATATTGCGTAGTAGTAGCCAGCAAGCGAGCTAGCAAGCTAATGTTGTTCTTTTGTTGCAATTTCTTTTGTTGTTGTTTCCTGTGTCGTGGCTGAGATTGCTTGGCTTTTTCCTGCCTGTCCCCCTTGGTTTGAGATCTGCGCACTAAGAACTCGGCTGTGCGAAGATCTGGCCGAGACGAGATTTGAAACGGGGAGCAGAAATGCGCACCAGTTCTAGTGAAGTTGCGAGTGAGCAAACTAGCCAGGAAGCCAGCCGTCAGCTAGTTAGAAATAATGACTATTTTCTTGGTCGAGTGTCGATGTATTTGCGTTGCAGGCAGGTCATCTTACTCCATCGCCGATTTTGCCTGCGTGATGTTGATCTACAGATGCAACCCTCCGGACATTTGGTCTGAGATTAGATCCTCACATCTTTGTGGATTCCAAAAGAGACATGCTCTCTCTCTATCCCCGACGACGCTGCACTGTCTAACGCAGCTGTGCACAGCTGTGCGGCCAGCCGAGCAGCATATGGCTGTCCCCCCTATAACTTGGATCATGGCATCGCTGTCACTGTCTCGGTTGTAATGGGCTATCCAATAAGACGGTTTGTGATGGTGGTAGGAAATTAAAATGTAACTGCGTGAGAGAACATAGAATTGGCGCTGTGGAGTAGGCTGTCCAGTTCGGTCACAAGTTGAAACGTTTAATAGGTTATCTAACTGACTGATGCATTCGTGATATTTTTGATTAACTGTGTGTTGATTACGCGTGTTGAGGGACAGTATGTTTCCTGTTCATGTATATATTCAGCTGTTATCCATCCTCCTCATCCCCTCCTTTGGCACGATAGACAGCCCGAATCCCAGCAGCTGCAGCCGGTTGTTGGCACCGCTATGTGTGGGAGCCGCTGACACACACAGCCCCATTGTGTGAGCCCCACCTGGGGCCTTGTGTATTTTTTTGAGCTCGCGGCTGTGATTTGGTAAGGAATAGTGTAGCTAGCTACATTCAACGAAAGTGAAACGTACAGTTAGCTAACTGGCTCTGCGTGTTTGTTTACTTCAATACATTGGCTGAGTGAGTGGAACAGTCAGAAATCAAGTGAGTTATCTTACTGGACCACCGTCTTCAGAAAGTCATCTAGTGCTTGTAAGCATAGGTAAACCAGTTTAATTTCAGTTTCTCTTTAATGTTAACACGTACCATATACATAGTTACAACACGCGATACTGTATCGCCCACATCTCTATCTCTCTCTCCCTGTGTCAAAATTCAATCTAACTCTCCCATCGCGCTATCTGTCTTATCGGCAAACGGTAATGGGTTGTGCACGTACGATTGCGCACTGTTAACTCCTCGCGTACGGCAGACTATCTGGCATTTTTCCCGGCGGCGAAAGACAGCGGGCAGATTGGAGCTACTGTAGTCACAGTCTGAGGGCCGAGCTGATCTAATAATAGCCGCTCTCACCCTCCTCGTCTCCTCTCTTTCTCTCTCTCTCACTCGCTCTCTCTCAAAATCAAACACACTCAATCACGCCCTCACCCTTCATAAATGGCTACTGTTTTTTCCTGTGGTTTCTGTAATTTGGGAAACGCCGTATAATTGGGCGGCCCGGGCCGTGTAGGGATTACGTCATTTTGAGAGCAGGGCTTCATTATATCAGAGGAAGGGGCTCTTGTTGGATGTGTTTGAATTTGTTAGTAACTTGTTGCAGGGCTGTGTGTGTGTGAGAGAGAGTGGAAGCCTGACAGTGCCTGCAGTGTGCTTGCCGAGGCTGTTGTGGTCCGCCTGGCAGTTGGCGAGGTGTGCTGTGCCTTTTGGAAAGTACAAGGACAGCAGAACCTGATCTGTCACTGAAACTGTACAGAGGTGCCGCAGGCTGGAGCACAGAGGAACTGAGTCTGATGCTCAAGGTTTGAGTGAGTTAGTGTGTGAGTGAGTGAGTTAGTGTGTGTGTGTGTGAGAGTTAGCGTGTGTGTGAGTGAGTTAGTGTGTGAGTGAGTGTGTGAGTATGTGTGTGAGTGAGTGTGTGAGTGAGAGTGAGTGAGTGTGTGGTTGAGCCAAACGCAGGGATGTTGGGGCAGGGACTTTGTTTTAGATGGCACTTAGTCAGGTCAGCGTGCTAGCCGCTAAAGGGCAGTGCTGTGGAGCAGCGCTGTGCGCGGGACGCTCCCAAGACCTGTCGCCAGAACTGGGTCAGAGAAGGCCCTGAAAACGGTCTCCTAAGCAAATAAATAATGTAGCGTGCTTCTCTCGCGCCCGTGTGCGTCTGCCTGGGTGCGTGGGGGCGAGGCTATGAATATTTGAATGTGTCTGCACATGCGCACGCGAGACTGCGCCCCCACACACTCTACCTACACGCCGACCCGCATGCTAACGTAATTCACTCGGAAAGCCGCGGCGCTACCCACACTGTCAAACGCGTCAACCACCTTCACTGTTCAGCGCTTAGCCTCTGCTCTGACACGCTGCTGCACTGTCATTGCCATACGCTTATCCTCCTGAGCCCTGCTTCATCCTTGCTCCCTCTCTCGCTTTCACACTCTCGGTCATCCACTCACAAGCAAGTCCTTCACTCCCTCTCTCCCTCTGACTCTGTCTCTCTCTCTCTTTCTCCTCCCCCCTCTCTCAGTCTCTCCCTTCTCTCTGTCTCTCTCCCTCTCTCTCTCTCGCTCTTGCATGCACACAGTTGCATGCAAAAACACTTCAGTGCCTAAAGTCAAATTCAAACGTACCTGCTCGGTTTTGCACAATCGCACACTATCTCATGATCGAAAATAACAGAAACCGCGAGGCGTTCACCATGGAGAGTCAACAAACCCTCGTATCCGCGGTCGCGCGGGTTGTTGAGTTCGATAGGCCGCGGCCTGCGGCGCGGTCCAGCCTGGGCGAGAGGCGGGACCGAGGACCGTTAACGCCGAACCGGGCCCCGATGGGGGCGGAGGCGTCCCTCTGAGCGATTGCGTGCGTGTCGGAGTGTGTACAGAAGCCCCCATCTCGGCTCCTCCCGTTCTGTTTGCCTGGTCGGCTATGCTTGTTTAACATGTCAGGCTGAAGTATTTAAGCTGTCAGAGGGGAGTGGGGGGACAGGGACAGAGGCGAGCTGGAGATGTTATTACTAGAGTAAATATTATTGCGGCTCCATGGTGTGCCACGTCAGAGAGGGAGGGAGAGAGAGAGAGAGGGAGGGAAGGAGAGAGGGTGTGACGTGCGGAGGGCGAGAGATGCCGGGAAACGTTGACTGTTTCCAGGGCCTTTTCCCTGGGCCTCTGCCTGTCTCTGGGTCCTGCTGGTCAGCGTGCGTTCTCAGGAGCTGTCGTCAGCTCACAGATGATGTGCGTGTGTGTGTGTGCGTGTGTGTGTACGCACGCAGCCAGTGGGTTCAGCTGCAACAACTGCCTCCACTCCAGCACTGTGTATGTGTGTGTGTGTGTGTGTGTACGCAGCCTGCGGGGTCAGCTGCAACAACTGCCTCCACTCCAGCACTGTGTGTGTGTGCGCGCGCATGCGTAAGAAGCTTGCGGAGTCAGCAGTAACAAGTGCCTCCACTCCAGCACTCTGTGTGTGTGGGTGCTTACCATGGGACCGGCATTGGCCCATTTGGCAATGACGGATATAAACACACGTGCCCTCATGTCTTACTGTCCCCACAATGCCCACACGCTCAGCCCTGTTAGGAGTCCTGCACAGCCATCCACACGCACTGCCCCGCACGCTCAGCAAGGCTGCCATTGGGCATCCCGGCTAACGCTCTGCTGCGGTCGCGAGCGGCTCGACCCCGGGTCGCTTCGGCCGTCACCGCGTCCGCTGCGGACGGAGACCGCGGAAGACGCGAACGAAAGCGGCGGGATTGCCCGCCCGTGACCGTGCTCGGAGTCGAGCCTGTCGCCGGGCCGCGCGCTGCGGATCCCCCGGCTTCCGGAGAGTTCCGTGGCTGTGAGCGGAGGCCTGCTGTCTGGCGCCTGCCCTGGAGAGCCGGCGGAGAGCCCCGCCGCGGTCGCCCCTCTCCTCTGCGCGTGGGCACACCTGGCTCTTTGTGGTCCGTGCCAGGCCGCCGAGCGCCGGCAGCCGTGAACAAGAGCCCCGCCCTTTTTTGGGCTTCAGAAAGCGGGGAGTTGAACGGAGGACAGGGGGGGGGAGGAGCCCTGTTTTTTCCTGTGTTTTTCCTCCTCCTCGCGATCTGTTGTTCCGTCTGTCTGTCTGCCTGCCTGTTTGCAGCTCTGGTGGATATAGCACTCTGTTATTTGACTGCTCGCTCTTCCCGGGGCTCTTAATTTGGAAGCTGATACCGCTCCACCTTTGTTTGTTTCACAGCACGAATGCGAGAGGGCACAGTGCAGTGCGCCTGCTGTTAAAATGTCTGCTAAAACTGAATTTGGGCTGGCAGACTTTAGTGCTTACTGCACTGGGTCTCAGTGGGAAATCAAGCTTATGTCTGTATCATATTGGGCCTCAGTGTGATATCAGCGTGTGTCTGTAATGCATTGTGCCTCAGAGTAAAAGGACCATGTGTCTGTAATGTATTAGGTGTCAGTGTGAAATCGCCCTGTGTCTGTAATGTATTAGGTGTCAGTGTGAAATCGCCCTGTGTCTGTAATGTATTAGGTGTCAGTGTGAAATCACCCTGTGTCTATATTGTATTAGGTGTCAGTGTGAAATCACCCTGTATCTATATTGTATTAGGTGTCAGTGTGAAATCGCCCTGTGTCTATATTGTATTAGGTGTCAGTGTGAAATCGCCCTGTGTCTATATTGTATTAGGCTTCAATGTGAACTCACCCTGTGTCTATATTGTATCAGGTGTCAGTGTGAAATCACCCTGTGTCTATATTGTATCAGGTGTCAGTGTGAAATCACCCTGTGTCTATACTGTATCAGGTGTCAGTGTGAAATCGCCCTGTGTCTATATTGTATCAGGTGTCAATGTGAACTCGCCCTGTGTCTATATTGTATTAGGTGTCAGTGTGAAATCGCCCTGTGTCTATATTGTATCAGGTGTCAATGTGAACTCGCCCTGTGTCTGTAATGTATTAGGTGTCAGTGTGAAATCGCCCTGTGTCTATATTGTATCAGGTGTCAGTGTGAAATTGCCCTGTGTCTATATTGTATCAGGTGTCAGTGTGAAATCGCCCTGTGTCTATGTTGTATCAGGTGTCAGTGTGAACTCGCCCTGTGTCTGTCTCCTGCAGGTGAGAGTGCCATGCTTGTCAGAGGGGTGAGAGAGTGAGGCGATGGGCTGCACCTCCGCTAAGCAGGTGTCGGCCGTGCCCAGCGATGAGGAGGGCCGGGGCAAGGCCTACAGCAACGGGGACGTCTTCACCGGTCAGTGCACCGCACTCCTCACCCGTCGTCACATCACCTGTGCCTGTGCTGACACAGCCCAGACGTCTTTATCCCCAGACACGACTAGGACATCTGTAATAGTGTCATCTTGCACCTTCCACCGTGAAATTGACAGGCCTGACATTTTATAACATTTTTCCCCTGATCTTATCGTAGGCAAAGGTACTGTCCCTACCTGCATCGAGATGCTTCCCGTTAGTAATCCCATTTGAATTTAGACAATGCGCAGTCTCATTCTGCGGCCGCCCTTTGTTCTGATATAACAAGCAGCTGAAGGGTTTACTGGTGGAAAAGATTGATGCGTCAATCAAATTCCGTTCCCTCTCTTTATGAATACGCGGTGATGACAGTTTTACCGCTATTCATTTTTCATCCGGGGATTTATACAGTGGATGCCGTCCTCAAAAGGGAACTTGGCGTCCATAAACCCTGCGTGTAGTGTTCGCTTGTTCCAGCGGTGTGTGATGTGCATCTGTGACACACCATTGTTAAGCTCTTTGAAGGTCTGTACCTCGGCGCGCGCTATGAGGGTGTTCGTCGGGAAAGGTCTCTCCACGGCAACGGGCCGGAGGCCGAAACCCGAGAGGACTCGGAAGACAGAAAGGGAGAGCGAGAGAGAAGGCGGAGTTAACATCATAACAGAGGGAGAGAGAGAGGAATGAGGGATTAGGGGGAGAGATTAGGGATTAGGAGAAACTCGGTGGAATATCACGGGACGCGGCAGATGACGGACGACGGCAGGCCTCTCCTCTCCCGCGCTCGCTCTTTCTCTTTCTAGCTCTCCGTCCCCCTGCCTCTCTGTCTGTTTCTATCTCTGTCACTCTACCTCGCTCACTCCCTCGCTTTTAATCTTTTGAATCACACTCCCTTTTCATAGCTCTCTTTACATTACACTATTGGCAGACTGTCTTATCTGGGCAGTTAGCAAATAGAGCGACTTGCTAAACTTTTGTTTTGCACAGTATCCATTTATACAGCTGGAAATTTCCTGAAGCAATGCAGGTTAAGTACCTCGGTCAAGGGTACGACGGCCTACATGGAAATCGAACCTGCCGCCTTTGGGTTACAAACTCGGTTCCGTAACCGTTATACTACACTGATCCCCCCTCACCCCTCGTCAGCAGGATCAGTGCGTGGTGACTGGAAGAGCTGGGAGGAGAGGCTGCTGCTCATTCTCACAGTGGAGGATGAGACTGGCTTCTTGTCCCATCTGTGCTTTGAGCAGTACAGGGCTGTTAGCGTCCTGGTCCCGCCCGTCCTCCTGCTCTGTCTGTGGCAGGGAGGCGCTGTAGCAGCTGCTACAGCAAGCTGCCCTGAGCAACCTAGCCCAGAGCAGCCGGCCGATCCCTGGGCCCGATCCCAGAGCAGCCAGCCAATCCCTGCATCCGATCCCAGAGCAGCCGGCCAGTCACTGGGCCCGATACCAGAGCAGCCAGCCAATCACTGCGCCCTGATCCCAGAGCAGCCGGCCAATTCCTGCGCCCGACTCCCGAAGTGTGCATGTCAGAAACGATGGCGTACCCTCTCGCAATCGCCGCGCTCGCTAGCCACTGCCATTAGGAAGAGAACGCCATTTCTGCGGGAGCCGGAGAGCATTCTGGGTTGGCCAGAACGGAACAGCCAGTCCGTCCACACGCTTTTGCGTGCACAGAAACGGCGTCTGGCCAGTTGTAATACACTGGAAATTGTGAGCCTCAGACAGCGACAGGTTGTTGTGCAGAGTATTAATGATCGCTGGCATTACTGAGCGTACCGTTCTGTGGGTAATGTCAGTGTCAGCCCCCAACCCCCCCCAACCCCCCTGCCCCCTGCGCTCGTTTACACAATGACAGGAAAGGCTGAGATCTGCCGTGCGCTAAGGAGAGGAAGAGAAAGTCTAAGCTCTATTTAATATCATTGTTTATGAAGTGTGTTTGAGTGTATTTTGGCTCCGGGTTGTATGTGTGTTTCTGAGCGTGTTGAGACCCAGCCGTTGGGAGCGCTGCCTGTTTTCTTTCCTCAGGCGAAGATACGAGCACAACACCCCCTTTCGCCTTCGTACACTGCACTGTGTGTGTGTGTGTGTGTGTGTGTATGCGCGTGCGCACGTGTGGCTCGCAAAGCCAGTTAGGAAGCTCTTTTCAAGTCAAAAACAACAACAAATATATATTTTGTTTAATTTTCAGATCGAATCTTTTTAGTCTGAACATTTTTGTTCTCCATTTCTCTCCCTAATTTGGAATTCCCAGACCCAGGTGATCGTAGACCTGTCCTGTCGCAGCAACTTCCTCCTTCAATACGAGAGCGCGCGCACTGGCGCACACTTCCTCTGGATGTGGTACAGTCAGCCTCCCCTCCTCATCCTGCAGTCCGCCTGCTCAGCTAGGCGTTTACCGCCAGAGAACCGCACAGCTGACGTAGCTCCCAGTGACAGACAGCTGTGCTAAATAAACCGCTTCCTCCCAGGCTGGCTTCATTACCTGTTACGTGTCGTCCGATATTTCGAAGGTCCGGTTCCAGCTAGCCGGACTAGCGCAGCCTGGGTTGGTTTCTGTGAGAACTACAGGGCTGTGGGCACATTGCTGCACCCAGCTAGAGGGCCTCAACTGGACCTGCTGTTTTGGAGGCCTCTAAGATCACAGTCTTTCACTAATGTCCCGTTAAGTTTTCTTCACAAGCTTGTAACTAGTTTTAAGATCCCAATTGATCATCAGTCATAGTGAAACCTTACAAAATCCTTTGCCGTCAGCCGGTACTCTAAGCGAAGGCAGAACTGTTTTGAGTATACCTGTCAGTACAGATTTTTTATTAACATGTTTTTCCCTAAGGTGACGTGCGCAGCGACGGGGAGAGAGACACTGTTATCAAAGCATGTTGGGTGCAGCGGTGCAAAGTCTGAGACGAATAAAACTTCATTCGATACGCAGAGGCTGCAGGCAGACTTTAGGGAAAGCGGGGAAGGGGGCGGGGCTAGAGGGAGGGTGAGGATGAAGGAGGATGAGGAGCTATCGTGGGAATCCGCTCCGTTCGTCCTCCGCTTCTCCTTCGGGGAGGGGCGTGCGAGGGTGGGGCGGGAGGCCTTCGGCGTGCGGGGAGCGTGCTGCTGCGATAATGCGCGCCGCGCGTCCCTCTCTCTCCCCGCCGCGTCACGTCCTCCCGCCGTCTCTTTAATTTAAACGTGGCAGGAGGGCGGACGGGCTGCGGCCGAGCTCCATTTACCCATACCGCCGAGAGGGGCTGATCATTACTGCTGTTCCTGAAGAGCGCTAAATTTAGCCACCTAGCTGTCTCTCTCTTTCTCTCCTTCTCTCCCTCTTCATTCTGTTTTTCTTTTCCTCTCTTTCTCTCACGCACTCTTTCCCCCTCACACTTTCTCTCTCTCTCTTTCTGTCTCTCTCCCCCATTTTTTCTTTTTCTCTTTCTCTTTCTTTCACACACTCTCCCCCCTCACTCACTCTCTCTCTCTCTCTCTCCCCCTCTCCCAGATGAGTACAAGATGAAGGGAGTGGAGGAGGTGAAGTACATACGCGGAGAGGAGGACAGAGTGAACACCCGCAACCAGGAGAACCTGGTGAGACCTGGGGGACACGCCCGTGCACACACCCCACATGCTCGCGCACACACACCGCAAGACCTATAGCCCCCCCCCATGTGACCTTTTTAAATATTCAGCCCATATATCCCTTTTCACACAAATCACGGAGATCGTAAGAAGCTACTCCGGGTTGTCACTGACATGTTAACTAGTGCTGATTGCTTTGAAAAGCCTTGATTAGCTGTAATGATATGTCATCCAGTGGTGACAGATTTATTTTCCATTTTGAAGTTAAAACTGCCTAATATTTTCCACCATCGTGTTTTTTTTTGTTGGTTGTCACGGCATGCCTTAGTGATGTGGTATGAGTCATGAAACGGTAGGACGTGGGGAAACAAAACAGAGTACAGGCTGAATTTATTTCATTTCATCTCAAGTGAGACCAGCAGTGTCGTTCAAGAGATTTAGTCTTGGTAAGGATGTTGTTGATTTATTTTTGCCGAAACATGCCTTTCAGACTTAAAGACTAGCAGCACCGGTAGCTCCTTCGGACCGCCATTTGTATGCACACGCTCGCCCCCACGCGAGTTGACTTGTTAGCATATCCGTGAGCGCGCACGGTAACGGCGAGTCGGTGAGTTGAATGTGCCCGCGGCCCCTCAGCACCGCACCATTGCCGTGGCCTGCTGCCTCAAGTGCCCTTCAGCAGCTGTGATGTCACGGGTGCCGCGTGAGACATGCCAGTGCATGAGAGCACCGGCCTGACTGGCTGAGGTCAGGAGGGTACCGTTAGGTGAGCTAAAAAAAAATTAAAAAATTAAAAAAACACTGTCCACTGGAGGACTGTAAGAGTCTGTGAGCTCCGGTTTCCTGCAGGGTCGTTAAGCACACTGAGCAGGTAATGGTGGCCTTGACTGAACCAGTTTCTGTTTCCGTCCTGTTTTGATTGTGGGCGTTTAAGGAGAGCCGGGAAGCCAGCAGGCCTTTCATTTAATCTAGCGCCGCTGCCAGCGGGGGAAGGAGTTATAGTGTCGCCGCTCGTCGTCTGGTTTGTTTCCACTCTTCCTGGAGTGTAAAAGTGTGTGTGTGTGTGTGTGTGTGTCGCTTTCAGGAAAAGTGCGCAAGTTCCTACAGGGGAAAACAAAAGGAGGTCCCAGGAACGAATGGCAACAAGACGAAGTGAGTTTTTGCCTTTCTTGCTTTGTGCGTGTGTGTGTGTGTGTGCGCACGTACATGCATATTTTTATGCGTGTACAATGGATTGTGTGCTGTGTGAGTGTGTACTTTCTGTAGCATTGCGTGCTCTTTGTATCTGTGCATTCTTTTTGCGTGTGTGCGTGCGTGAGCGCTTGCGCGCTTTTATTCTGGAGGTTTACACGCCGCTTCTCCTCCCCCTCCGCAGCATCCACACGTCAGAGAGCCAGCAGGAGTTCTTCAGGATGCTGGATGAGAAGATTGAGAAGGTAGGAGGGGGGGGGGGAACAGCAGGGCGCATGTAGGAGGGGTTTAGGAACGGTGCCCGAGGAATTCAGAGACAGAATTAACCGACTGAACGACGAGGTTAGTCATCAAGAGAACTATTTTAAAAGACAACACTTCAGCTTCCTGCGGTCCCGTTCTTTCCGCCTTCAGCTCGATCTGCGTCGGTTCCTCCGACTCGTCGCTCTCATTCGCTGCTTCCTGCCGCTGTTCTGACCCCTCCCCTCCTCTCGCTCATCCGATGCGGATCGTTGGTCTCACTCGGTGTCTGTTCCTTGTTCCCCAGGGACGGGACTACTGCTCTGAGGAAGAGGAGGAGGTGACATAGCACAACGGCCTTCAAGTCTGCCCCTCAGCGGCCCCCTTCCCCCATACCCAAGAGAGACAACTTGAGACTGTGTGTGTGCGTATGTGTGTGCGTATGTGCGTGTGTGTGTGTGTGTGTGTGTGCGCCTGTGTTTGTGGAAGAGAGACCGTGAGAGCGAAGGTTGGCGTGCTATTTTGGACCAATGAGAGCTACCCTGATTTGGGACAAGCCTGCTGGAAGGGAGGGAGGGAGAGAGAGAGGGTCCATCTGTCCCTCTTTCCCTCCGTCCCGCACGAAGACAGCTCTGCCCCCCCCCCCCCCATGCTCCCCCGAGGAGACGACTCCCTGAACGGAGGGACCGGGACTGTAAAAATGGAGCAGGATGTGGAAAAGCGTGCGCTCGCTCTCACTTCCTGCCCCGCTCTCCTCTCCGCCCGGCCCTGTGAGACGGGCTGCACACGCTCACTCCTGCAGGAAGGGAGGGAGGGATGGAGGGGGCGTGGCCTTCCTGCTGTCATGTGAACTGAGAATGAACTCTGGAGTGATGCTGGTGACCTGAGAGCCAAGAGCATTTGAATGGGGGGTGGGGGTTACAGAGGGGTGGGTGGTAAGAGATATTTAGATTTGTTAGAAGCTACAGACAGAACGAAAAGTTATTTGAGGACTCACTCCAGCCTTTAAAAAACGTTTTTCTTTTTTTCCCTCAATACTGTACCGTTTTTACGTTTTCTTGTCGTTGGTCTCTATGTCTTTGGCTTCTGTCTCAGTGCAGCCCTTCCCTCCGGCTAGCTAAACGTCTAAGTGGTGAAAAGGTGAAAGGTTGCAGGGTTCCTGTGCCCCAGGCTGTGTCTCTGTGTTTAAACCCCTCTTTCTCAAGGGACTCTTTAAAAGCCATGACACTAAAGCACATGACCTGTCACTCACGCGGCCCGCGGCACTGATCGACCCCGCCCCCAGCGTCCCGGTGTGTCCAATCATGTTTCCCGCCCCTGTGTGTGCAGTTTGGGCTTCAAATCATTCCTCAACTTCGGCAGTATTACAGCTCAGTGGCAGTCCACACACACACACACTCTCAGCACACTTGCGCACCCACGCACACCTTTGCTTACTTGGACAAAGACTGAACCATTGGAGCGGGGGTCACCTAGAGGCACAGACCTGATCATGCTTCTGTCTTCATTTATGGATTATTCCTTTTTTTATTTTTGATGGGTTATTTTTTTGTGTGTTTTTCTATTAAAATAAACACAGGAGCTGTTTATACAACGGTGTATCTGCCCAATATGCCTGGTCCCTGATTATGACGTCAGCGGCCGTGTGTCTGTTGAGTGGACGCTGAGAAGGAATCATGGTGACGTCACATCCCCTGGGAGAATTCTTGAAAGTCAACAATCTTCCTGCCAGGCTAATGGTTCACGGTTCTTGACACTGGAGGATGTGGATGTGTGCTGCCATCTAGTGTTTATGTAGTGCCACATATATAAACGACCCAAACTTGTAGGGGGGCGGTAATCCATCCATTCCCAATCAAAGGCCGACAGCCTTTAAGAGTCCTAATACTCGTTCCTTTCCCCGCGTACTGTAGTATAAGAATTAAATAGGAAGCATATGCCTTCCCGTATTAGCGAACCGTGTTGGTCGGTTCTGGCGACTGAGGTATATTCCTAAAAATATGAGTGCTTCTATTCCAGTAATGTGTCTAGTGCTATTCCGCTTTGGTGCGAGGCTGATACGCTGGCACCGTTCATATGGATTGGTCAGCTGAGCACCAGAGACCTTAGCACAGAACCAAATGGGGACATATCGACCCCCCAGGGAGTATTTGCTTCGGGGATGGATGGATGGACGGATGTCCTCGTGCCTGAGTGCGCCATGTTAAAAGGACCAAAAACGGTTACATTTTCAATATTTTATTTATAACACTTGAATTTATTAATTTTCTGACCCGTGTACTATTGATTAAGCTACATTGGCTTTTGAAAATATTTTGTTGCGGGAAAATGTGTTCATTGACTTTCAGCACTGATGGTTACATTGTTCACAGATCCAAAAGGACAGTAGTTCTAAAAGTTGTATAGATACCCCAATTGTAGGTATTGTGAAAAGATCGTTTTATGTCAAAACTGGTGTGCACTCAGGAAAAAAGGTATAAAAAAGTGTCTTTAAATGTACAAACGCTTGTCACTGTGGTGGTGTCCTATCCTTTTTTGCTTGTATTTAGGTACTTAATAGTACCAAAATATAACATTATTGTACGTCCAGGGTACATTTAGCGAATTTGTTCCCTAAAGTACTCAAATTTACCTCCACCTTAATTTCTCAGAGTTTAGGATATATATAATAGCCTAATACGCGACAAACTAGCACAGCCGATTTGTCCAATTACGCTGTTTACTTCAATAGTATATATTTCACTGTTTTAGTTATACGTTTCCTCAGGAACCTTCTTCTTTAACTCTCCCTCTAGGCAGTTTGCATTTGGAAGCTATCTTACGGCTTTTTAAAGGGTGTAGTGTGGCGACATAATACATGAACTGCAGTGGCCACAAACTTATACTGCAGTTTGGAACAGTATGCTAATTGATGACCATGACGCCACAGTACTTAAAACGTTGCATAGAATCACTATTGTTGCCAGAATTTGACATATTTATACCGATATCATTCCGTCAAAATGCATAGGTGCCGTCTGTACGTTTCACAGTAAACTCGCACAATAGTTATGGGTGTCTTTTGAAAGAGACCGTACCTGCCTAGGACACACTCCGTTTAGGTAGCAAGCTGTTCTTTATTGTAAAATTGACATCGTTGCCTTTGTATTTACTCAAAACAAAAATGTCAAGCATTGTTTTCTCTGAGATCGGCTGGGACCAAGGTTTTGCCTTCCCTGTAGCAAACGCTGAAAACAAGGCGTTGGAAGAGGAGGTGAGTCCTACTGAGGATTTTGGCGAGTTAATCTTTAGCTAGCCAATTGATCAAACCGAGTATTTGGTCGACAGTTTTCTAGAAGAAGCCTTCCTCAATAGAGTAATATTTAAGGAAAACGTTGTCTTTCACATCATTTCTATGAAATACTGAAGCTATGTAATGTGATAAAATAAAAGTGGCTCCTTTTGCCATGGCAACAGTGTGTAGTTGCCTTTTCCTTCTTTGACCCTTTGGAACGTTGCAGCTTCAAGGGAAACAAAAAGACAGGGAAGAAGTGAAGAACGAGATCAGTGAGCACAAAGACAGGATCCAAGCCATTTCAGCATTTCTGAAAAATGTAAAACAGGAGCTGTCTCACACCCAGGTGTGCTTTCCCCTTTGTCCTGTGCTTTTGTGAAAATATGTAACATGAATGGTGCTCCCAAGCATGTGTGAATATCTGCAGAATGAACAAAGCGCGAAACATACTTGACTTGTGCAAAATATAACTTGACCTACCCCCTTACATAACCGCAGGATAATTCAAAACATTCTGACCGTTAAGACTCCATAAGACAGGGTTGAGTCACAGAAGTCAAGCTGACTTTGGCAACTGCCCAGTTTTCCAAATGTGACAGAATCACATGGCTAAACATAGCCTTGGCGTGTGTACCTCTGGCTTGTGCAGGATTGTTGCATTCACATAATCTGTGTGCGGTTGTGTGTGTGTGTGTGTGTGTGTATGTGTGTTCATGGGTGCGCGCACATGTACAGGCCCTTTGTGTGGCCCTGGGAAAGGAGGCAGAGTCTGAGGTGCATTTCAAGGCCGTGGCAGATCGGGAGCTGGGCCACCTGGAGCAGGAGATTGTAAAACTCGACAAGGAGATGGATGTTCTGAAGATTAGGAAGGAAACACAAGAGGTCAATTAATACTACAGGCTGTAATTTTTGTGGTCGTGATCATGATTTTTGTGGTCGTGGTCGGTCCCATCAAGGCCCGGATCTGAATCTATTGGTTTTGTTCCAAAGAATGACATCTCCAGAGCCAACGAGAAGATGGGGAAGCTGATGAGCCAGCTGAACTGGGATAAGGTCACCTTGGAAGCCTGGCTGGAAGAATCCGCCCAGAAGGATGAAGACACCATCGCCATCCTCAAATATGTCCAACAGGACAAATGCAAGATAAAGGTGGGACATGACTCCCAACCTGTCATTTTAAGGACGCTTGGATAACTGGAGAGGGATGCTGTTGCTATCAGTACATGTCAGGTGCATTTTTTATGACTCACAAAGGCAGAACTGTGGAAGGAATTGCCTGTTTCTTTTCAGTGAAGCACAGCTTTGAAATCCATATAAACGGTTTATGACAACCCCCATGCATGCCACCGTTCTTTTGGTGATGTGTTGTCAAGTGTTGAGACTCGGGGCTATTACAGAAGGATTAAGAACCTATTTATAGGGTTACATGGGCTGAGGGTAAAGAAACAGGGAATGAGACTATGATGCATCCTAATGGTGCTAGGTGGGCCATGTAAATGCATTGTTGGGTAATACTAATTCCAGTTTGGCAAAAATATTCATACATGTAATAGTCTGTTTTAACACTTATCTTAACAACCTACTGGGCTTCAGGAAGAGGTAATTTACTGAAAGTTTTTTTTTTTTTTCATTGGGTGCTTTAGGAGCTGATTCACGCAGTTGATAACAGTACTGTTGAGGCCAACCAGAAGCACAAGACCCTGGAAACCGAACACACCAGGACAATAACAGTGCAGGTCCAGAGGCTGTTTCTGATCTCTTACCCTACATGTCAGGTGTCAGTGAGGGTCATTTATTACTACAGTGCCAACAGATTTATTCATTGAGTGTGTTTTTGGAAACAGATCGGGCTGGAGAAGACTTTAGAGAGTTTGCGTAAAGCTCACGTCGAGCGGCAGGCACTCATTCGCCAGTGGGAGAGCACCATTGAGCAAATGAGGAAGAGAGACCATGATCTGCAACAGTGCATAATGGTAACCACCGGGGGCGCTAGATTGCCTTTTTTTTTTTACTGAGACATGTTTATATATACACATTTATGATGCTTGAAAGGCAAGCACGTGTGATGTAATAATTCATGACCCGTTTCCAGCTGCTTCCTGAGATGCACCAGGAGGTCCGGTATAGGAAGGACACGATCAAGGAGAGGAAGATGTTCCTGGAGAGGCAGCTGGATAACAATGCCGAGTGCGAGAGGAAAGGCCTGAACGTGAAGCGACTGGCAACGAAACTGAGGGGGGAGTTCCAGAAGAGGGAGGGCGACCGTGCTCGCGTGCTGGACGAGGTGAGCACGCCCACTGCTGTTTGTAGGCCTATTCAGTACCACATTCCTCACTGAATTCAAATGATGTCTTTTACTTGAGCACTCGACAGCATTTTTGTTGAGCACATGACCTGGTTTCTTGGGTCTGAACTGGTTGCTGATTTTAACGTGAGAACAAAACCCAACCAAGACCCTGTGGTGCTCCAGGACCAGGGTTGAGGACCTTTGATTTAAGTGTTTTTCCAGCTTGTAAAACCATGCCAGCAGTGAAGGAAGCTTTACTGGTGTAATGAAATGCAGTGATCAAGTGTATCGGGGGATTATACGTGTGGCTGGAACATAAGTACACTCGCCACACCTCCGGTCTGAAAAGTGCTCATGGTTCCGTCAAAATACTCTTATTCACTCCCTGCCTGACGTCTGCAATCCTTATCATTTCAGTTTGTTAGCTTGAGGGTCACAGTGGAGCGGATGGCTACGGATGTCGAGGCTAAGAGGTCCCAGCTGGGCAGCATTAAAAAGGACATCCACAGCAAGCATACCAAGTAAGCAGACTTCTCTTGTTTTACAAGTGCCAGCCGCTTGGCTGTTAATGGGGTCACCTGCGTCACTGCCGCCTTCATCCTGTTTAATGCAAGTGCATGCGCTGTTAAACAACTGACAAGCAAGTTTAAACATGACTGCATTCACTGTAAGTCTTACAACTCCCGACGTTGAAGGTTGTGAAGACTTGATAGGTCAGTGAGTGAAATTGTATAGTTGGAAGCAAACCAGAGAAGACGGGCCTTGTCTTGCCAAGTTTCTAGTAAGTCTTGAAGACTCAGGGAATCCCAGAATCAATCAGAGGTGTGGGACACCAGTGACACAAATATTGGTGCTGGTATTCCATTAAACCACTCCGGGGAGTAAATAGAAGCAGAATACATATTCTACTCAGGAAGTCCTTAGTTTCCTTTTTTGGTGAAAAGTAAGTTGGATCGTGAATTGAGGGGAAAACCCATGTTCTACAACATGATGAAGAATAAAATTTATTTGAATGCCACTGCCAAACCCAAGTCTTGATGATTGATAATTGTGCCTGCTTTTCCAGTTTTAAAAAAAATTTAACAATAAACTTCAATTTTAATTACACTGTTCTGATTTGATCTTATTTTATTGCAGACTAAGAGGATCATTGTGGGTAGATATATTTCTGTCTTGAATGGTACTAATGCTAATTGGTCCTGACAAACAGAAACACATTAATTTTTCATCAATAAGTAAATAGTGTTTTGAGTGGTGAAAAGCTCTTTGGGAGATACTTTAGGCAAAACAGAAACCACCAGTCATCTAAAGTGAAACCAGAAGAATGTGGTTGACGGGACCAACTGTTCATTTATACAGGTCCATTGCTGTACTGAGCAATGCATGCTATGCTAACGATTAAGTGCTCAGGCTGACGTGATCATTGTGTGGTTTTGTTCAGTGCAACGTGTGGTTGTTGTGAAGAAGTGTATTCAGTCCAGTGTGCCTCAGGGTGTGATGTTTTTGTGTGGTGCTGCTGGTTTTTCATCACTGGCTGTACTGGTGTACTGTGTGAGCCGATTCCCGTGTCTCGTGTCCCTTTAAGTCACAGTTGTTTGTTTTTATTGGCCCTGTATGCTCAGGACATTATCCCTCTGTGATAATGGCGGTTGACTTGATGACTGTGTGTGTCTGTGCTCAGGATGAACGCCATCAAGCTCCAAAACGAGGCTCTGGGGGAGAAGCTCCAGGCGGTGACGGAGACGGTGCTCAGCGCCGATGAGAGGGCCACCCAGATGGAGCAGATGCTAAAGGAAGAGGAACAGAACAAAAGCGTGAGTCTCCATGGAGACGCAACCTGGCTCCGGCCTATAAAATGGGAGCTAGAACTGTCGATTGCTTATTTTTTCAATTAGTTTGATTAGGCGTGTCAGCAGTAAACGCTACAAGGAGCCATATAAAAATGACAATGAGATTCCTAAAGTAAAGCTGTCACTCCCCTCCTGTGGTGTGATGCTGCGAACGCTGCTCCTGCAGGAGATCGAGGCCCACGTGCATCGGCTGCGGATGGCACAGCCCCACGTGACCCAAGAGCTGCAGGCGCAGACGGCCAGGGAGAAGGTGATGCTCGCGGACATCGCCGCCAGCCGGGTCGCCCTCAACACCCTCATCATCGAGCGCAACAGAGCGGAGCAGACGTCGCTGAAACAGCAGGAGATGATCAACGGCAAGGCAAGAGATCAGCCCGACCCCCCACCACCCCCCCTCACCCGTCCGCTTTCACTACACCGCACACAAATCTCAGTTGGCCGGAGCCCAGGTTGCTGCTCTGGTTTGGCAGTGGCCTCCGTGCCCAAGGCTAATTGAATGAGCTAAATGAATGGTCTGAGGATCACTGACTGTGACTGTGTGAGTGCTCTGCTCGCAGTACAACAGCTACCTTGTTGCAACAAGGGGTGCGTCAGTTTTAGTGTATGGCAATGTGAATCTCCATGCTCTGACAGGCCACCATCTGTGTGAACTCGGATGTTACACAACTAAGTGCACATGTCCTCATTATGGTTACACTTCTCTGGTGTTTGTCTAATTCATTGGGGAGTATTTGCTAATTCTGATAACTGCTAGTATTATATAATATTGTGAACTGCATAATAATAATAATAATAATAATAACGGTGATGATAATGATGATGATGAGGAGGATGATGAGAGTAGTAATCCTTCGTATATTTGTAATAGGACTTCCAGATCCAGTTGCTAGAGAGGAAGATGGTGTGCGCAAAGGTGGAGGAGAACAGTTTGCAGAGGCAGGTCCTGCGGACGGAAGAGATTAAGCTGGTGCAGAGCGCGGAGCAGGAAAAAAAGACTGTGCACATGCTGGGCCACCACCTGAAAAGACTTCAGGTGACGAACCTCACGTCGGTCACCTTAGTGAGCGTGTCTGTTCAAATGCAACTCAGATACTGACAGGAAGTGAGCTTCTAAGCAATGTTGTCAAAGCAGCACAGTATTGAAGAAGTGAACACGATCGCAAAACAGCTTAATGCAATTCACATATTTTCTCGGGTATAAAGCCAAGAGAACTCTCATTTCCGGCAACAGTAGAGGCTGTGCCAAAAGCAGTTGACCACTCCTTAAAATTGCATCACCACTTATTGCTGGATACTCTGCAGTATTACTTGACGTCATTGCTTGGTGGACATCTGTATCCGAGGCAATTTATATTGCTCCCATTTTACACAATAGCCATTCATACAGCTGGATTATGTGCTCAAGCAACCAACAGCTGCACATACTGTGCACCTGGAAGCTGAAACTGTAGTAAAGCTGAGTGGTGAGACCATGTGGAAGTCTGCTATGGGAGGTGACTTCATTCCCCCCAGCTGGGTCACTTCAGGCATCCTAGGCACGCTTTTTTGTCTTAATTACCCACACTTTTCCATGCCAAGGATTTGTAACCATTGTCATTTGGGACTTATTTATTCCAAATATTTGTTTTCTGAGCATGCATTTTTGCGATTGTTTTCTACCACCATAAAAGGCCTGTAGTTGTGTAACGTCTGGACTGTAATGTGTCATGTCTTGACTGTTTTTATGTGAATGTGAGCCTCTGAAATGCAAGGCTGGTTTCTGAAAAGCAAATGAAGGCTTTCGATTTCAGGTTGAGATCAGCATTGTGAAAAAGGTGTCTGAGAAGAACGAGTCGGAGAAGAAAGATCTGACCGTGAAGAGCGAGGAGCTGAACCTAGTCAATGACACGTGCATCAAGGAACTGAAGAAGCTCAGATCCATAAAGCAGGTGAGAAACCTGCACATGCTCCATATCGTCTGTGAGGTGTTATCGGAGCTGAATAAAACAGGATTTAATATTATAGTATCTGTCATCTCAGCAGAAGTATGTAGATATGTAACCGATGATTGATTGGCATCATGTAAGCAGAGGGTAATTAAATGATGATTAAGTCTGTTCACTCACTCCCCAAAGGACACCATGGTGGATAGCTATATTCTTAAACTGGAGGTGCACCGTCTGAGCACCATTCTGCAGAACAAGGCAGACAGGGTCCTGTCCCTGGAGAAAGAGAAGCTGCAACTGCAGGCAGCCATGAAGGAGGGGGAGGCGGAGGTTAACGTCCACAAAGAGGTGCTCCAAAAGCAGTTCAAAATGGTGGAGCAGGAACGCCAAGCCCTCAGGTAGACTGGCTTAGTAACTGAATAACAGTGCTCTAGCCACCCACGCCACAAATGGCTAAGAGGTATTAGAGGGAGCAGAAGTCAAATTACTCCATTGTCAGTGAGATCATTTGAGCTCTTCACCAGTCAAGTGGACTTAAAAGTTGAGGCAAACCTACCCAATTCTTCGAATGGCTGTTCATTTAAAACTACCACAACATTTTGTTGGGAGTGAGGCTTTCTGGGCTTAGAAATCTAGATTTATCGACAAATTTGCCAGATCATATTCGTTTCAATATGTTGTTGGTTCTGCCATTTTAACCGTTCTCTCCACATCCTGCATTGTGATTTCCACTCAGCTTGGAGATGAATGACAAACTGTTGAAAATGGACAAGTTGAGGAAAAGGTATGAGATCATGATTCTGTCCATGGAATCCCCTGACGGAGAAGGCTGGTCTCCTGAATATTACCTGATCAAGGTGAGCTCTCTAACCAGTCCATATGTAAAGCCATTTTAAAAAAACTGAGACGCCAATGTAAGTACAGTTACTTAAGATGTCACCTTATACTTTTAGTGTTTAGGGCCACTGTGACCTATATGCACCAGACACTTAGTCTACCAGTGTCTGGAATTCTGAAAAAGGAACAAGATGATCAACTCACACTCAGTTAATGAAAGTGGAAAATGCTATCTCAGACATTATTCTAGAATATCCCATAAATCCTTGACTGGGTTCAGATTTAGTGAAGAAATGCTTCAAATGGTGGTGAAGATGGTCACTCAGTACATGTCATTGGTGAAGCATTGCTCATTGTGTGTAACATTTTGTTTGTTTGTTACTGTTTTACTAGATAGAAAAAGAAAAGGAAGAGCTCCAACGCATGGGGAATGAACTGGATGCAAAAATCTATAAGAAAGAGGAAGAAATTCAGGCTCTGGAAAACACCCTGTATGGCATCTATATGCGCAACGTGGAGTACCGCAGGGCATTCAACAACATTGCCAAGTGGAGTACGTTTCACGAAC
Source organism: Anguilla anguilla (assembly GCF_013347855.1). Lineage (NCBI taxonomy): Eukaryota > Metazoa > Chordata > Actinopteri > Anguilliformes > Anguillidae > Anguilla > Anguilla anguilla. The sequence continues at coordinate 13,657,054 of NC_049206.1, read as the reverse complement.
ATCATTTCAGGACACTTGTCTGCCAGCATGCCTGAAAATCTCTCTAGATTTCCCAGAATATACTCCTGGTCAGAACATTATAACAGTTAGCCAGCTGGGAATGTACCTTTTTAGCCTGTTTTCCATTGATAGCAAAATTAGGCCGTACACATTGTGAGAACAGGCGAGTGAGGCTTCACGAATCCCAGAACGACCAAAGCTATCTTTGTGACTCAAGATTTTGAAATCACTTTTTAACCCTCATTTTGTCCCTCATCTGAAGTCATACTTTTAAGCCCGTCCCATTACTGTAAGGTCCTCCATTGATTGGGAAGGACCAATGCACAGCCAGCCTCCTATTCCATTCACCTAGTGGTGCTGTGCAGCCATTGTGCTAGAGGACTTGGCAAATCATTGCACTGAGAACCAGCACTATAGGTGGAGACACAATTTGAGAGCCTCGCTGAATTGAATTAGTCCTAGTATTCTGAAGTGGGGTCTTTGGGTCATGGCAGTGATTCATAGTAGCTCCACCCATCATTGCATTCAGGAAACACCACCATCCCAGACAGAATAAGGAGGAATGTATTTGCCGTGGTCTGTTCCACAGGCAAGGAACACCAGCAACAGCTGAGGCTGGAGAAGGAGAAGACGATTGCAGAGGAGAAAACTGCTCACAGGAGACTGCAAGTCAGAGAACGCCAAGAGGACATTCGGGTAAGCCTGCTTATTTAGTGAATCCCCAAAAACCCACTTATTTTCTTTTATTTCAGCATTTCATTTACACCATCCAAGAGTACACATACATGACAAGTCCAATATTATTAACTAGTAAGAGATGACCTTTCATATGGAGTTCAGCAGCATATCCCCAGTCTAATAATGAGACAGTTAGTAGTGTCAGAAGCAGTATCATTGCAGTATCCAGGTCCTGCTGCATTCCCATTGATCTGTATCCGCAGTGCTAGATGTATGGCTCTCCACTTTGTCTCCACTTGTGTGGATAAGAGTGCCTGCTATGTAAACATTATGTCATTTCCCCCACACAGCGTGTGTTTATGGAGAAATCTCTTGAGCAGGACCAGACATCTCGAGTTGTCTTACTGTTTAATTTGTTTATTTGCGAACCCCACCAGACCAATCAGTGTGCTCCGATTTAACCCTCAGGGCATGAATGCCACCCTGGAGAACCTACTGAAAGAGGAAACTGAGCAACTTGAAAGTAGAGAAAAGATCCAGTTTCAGATTGACTGTCTAAAGAAAGACCTGGGAAACCAGAAAGTGAAGTTGGGCAGGGTTTCCAAGCAGGTTTGCCTCCCAAAATACATATGTGCGGAATATATTTACTGTATATATATCTGTACTGCTATATATACATGTATAAGTGAAATACAGTAGAATAAATTCACACCATCCAGCTACCTTTTCAAAGCATGGATCACATGGGTGGATATGATTTCAGTAAACGGGGACACAAAGCACCCAGCTTTTAATTAACTGTTTATTTGCCGTATCTATTTAAAGGACAGTTCTCTTAGTCATCATGACAACAACGTGTGATTTCGATAGGTAAAGCATTTACTTGATGTTATGGAGTGGGAATTCATTCAATTATGTGCACTTTTACGGATCTGACTGTAAATCACCTGTGGTCCATTGGCTGATCTTTTGATTGCATTTTGCAACCTGACCTCCCTTCACATGCCAGTGCTCCAAACTGTCAAGGGAGATTCGGTCAAACAATGACAGTCAGGGTAAGACCGACGAAGAGCAAGACATTGAAGTCCGTGAGCTGAAGGACTTCAGCAAGCAAGTCAACAGCATGCTGCAAGAGGCAATTAAGGAAAACCCTGACCTGAGTTCAGCACTGGAGAGGCAGTTCCAGGAGGTAGCCCTGATCAGCTCAACTTAAGTTTAAGAAATTTGACCAAATGCCAGCAGACCAGACTTCATACACAGTAAAATGTTCATAAAATGTTCACTTTTAGTGAGTACATATGGTCCCACGAATATATGGAGTTGAATTAACACTGGACGTTTGACTGTGTATGCTGTTCTTCACTGTGGCTCACCTGCCATGGAGATCCAAATAATAACTCTTGTTCCCGTAGGCCAACGTGCCCCTACCAGCGGCATTGTCTAGGCCTCCTAGCCAGCAGTGTTCAAGGACAGTGTCCATTCGCAACTCTACATCTGTCAGGTAAATGTAGAACAAATCCTATCAACACCAAAATCCATAAGAGCATGTAATGTAGTATCTCTTTTGTACTGTGGCACCATTCCCTTGTAAACAAAGTTCAGACAAAGACACAATGGCTGGGATTCAATCAACATTTTGTCCTTAACTTGGGCACATACCTAAATACAGGCGTTTCTTCAAAAACATTTTGGCTAGTTCAGCAATCACCAAAATTAACTGTCCACACTGCGTTTGTGAAGAAGTAATGCTCACATTTAATAGTACGTTGGATGACAAACGCACATTTTGACTGAATCTAGGCCACAGTGGGCCCCTGCACGCTGGACCCCCGGTTCACCCCCGTGACGTTTGCCTGTGTCTCTCAGGTCATCGGTCTCCGCCGGCAGCAACAGCCTCCGGAGTTCGGCGAAGCAGTTCCCCCACCTGAAGAAGGTGGACCTGGGCCTGCAGCTCAACGTGACCAGCCCTCGCGACTCCAACATGTCTCCACGCAGCTGCAAGAGGGACTGCTCGAGCAGCGGCAGCATTAACTCCCAGCCTTAGGTTCCATGGGCTACAGGCAAAGGATCATGGTCCTGCTGAGTCTGTTGTGATGTCTTCAAAGAGCAGATCTATTCGCATTGTCATGCCTGTTTACATGGAACCCTACTTGTTAGGGTGGATAACGTTATTGAGGATGCTTGTTCTTTAATGTGCAGTGATAGTGTTGTAGTGTGACTGGTTTACAAGAAGTACTGTTCTCTTTTTTCTTTCAAATCAAAGTTATTTAAAATATATGAATATATATATGAATATATAAAGCTGGTTGCAGGTTGTTGATTGGGTGAGTGAGCAAAACCAGATGCAGGTTGTTGACAATTAATTATTTTCAAAAAGTTGTTTTGTTCAGTTCTTGTGATAAAGGACACAAGATTGCACAGATTGTATTTATTCCTTTGAATCACTTTAATAAAGGACTTTTATTTTCAGTCACTAGAGGGTGCAATGTGATCTACTCAGTGATTACTACAGGCAAATGAATTAACTTTACAACACAGGACAAGCTTTGCATAATTATATGATGTCCTTAAAAGAGGCTAAAACAACCATAAACATATTTGTTGCTAGGCACAGACCTTGTTCATTGATACCATTTTATTGTGCTGTTTATTCAATGGGTGCTGCTATGTTCAGATATGACTTCTGTACTTTCCTATGATGTCAGCCAGCAGGTTAGATCAGGTATTATCTATTACTATAAAGTTGCAGATTTAACAGATTTGACATCAACCTATATGTTAATCTATATCAGAAAAATACAGTTTCTGTGATCTTGTTAGTTTCCTATCCAATTTCGTGTTAGATTAAAAGGTGAATTTTAGTAATTAATGTTCTGCATATTATATTCAATAGTACAAGGGACAAAATATGAAGGAGATGCACAGTGATTACAAATCTTGCCAGCTCAGGTACGTAGCAAGATAATGAAGTGTTATTTTTGTGACACCATTACATGAATTGCTTTAAATTACATCATGCTTAGCCCTGACTTTAAAAAATTTATTTAGTTGTCAGATATCAAATAATGCTTTGAAAAACCTTTATCAATTGTTTATTCAACTTTATTCATCAAGTAGTCGTTACTGCTTTCTGGGAGAAGCATTTCTTAAACGTTTAACAAATTGAAAATTAATTTTCAATTTGCACACACACATTTACTTTAGTAATACCAAAATACTGTTTCTTAAAAATATTTTTTCATCGTTAAATTTATATATCTAACAGTAGGCCTATGTCATTTACCAAAGTAAATATCGTCGCAAGTGATACCTTTTTATGGCAATGGATTTCAACTGAACTTCAGATTCAAATGACAATTCTGTATCCTGTCATTCATTTAAAAATTGAATTGGAATGAATCAGCAATTCTATATAGGCCACTATAGAACCAGACGATCGAAGTAGGTGACATTGCTGTAAATGGGCGTAGGACAGACAATATCACACGTTTCTCTTGACAGGAGGGCAGACGCATCCGCTTTCCAAACAAATTTGCCGAATTTAGTTGACTTGTCCCTGTCGCTGGGGGTTCGTGTTGAGTGATTTGGTGCTATACGATTCAGTAAAGGACACAAATAAATAACAACATATAGGGTATTGGTCTTAACTGACAAATGGAAATAGCCTACAAAATATACGTTAGCACACGGCGGTAGGCCTAAAGCCTGAACGGGCTAATTAATGAAGCAGGTAGGGATCTATCAAGGAAATAAACCACACATACGTATCTTGTCCACCCCTTCTCCATATCCCCCTCCCTTCTGGCTGTACATCGCTCCGCACACCACTCGCGCGCTCACTCAGTAGGGCAGGAGCTCATGTCTGTGTGACCGTGTTTGGGAAAAGATGCCGTTTGCGAAAGGGTGGCTGTTTTGCGTGTTGCTCGCGGTTCTGTTTTCAAACGGTCATGCAGACCTGGTTACTCTCGTGCAGGAACCTGTCCGCCAGGAGTCCCCCATGCTGAAGCCAAAAGTATTGATCACCATCCTGGCCCGCAACGCAGCGCACAGTCTACCGTATTACCTGGGCTGCATAGACCGACTGGACTACCCTAAGGATCGGATTGCTATCTGGTGAGAGACATGAATAGGGTAAACCACTTTCATTAACCTCACTGACCTTTATTTGTGAATTGTATCCAGACGTTCAAATTGCTTAGAGTGCTGTTGCTTGAAAACTGCATGTAGTTCCGTTACTGTTTAGCTGTTATGAAAACTTAAGTGCCGATGGCGAGCCGCGAGACCTATTACAGCACGCTCCCCTGCGCGTGTTTGCTGACCATTCATTGCATCAGATGGATATTAAAGACAGTTAAGCGATGTCCAGGTGGAATGAATAAAGCGTTGTCAGGCTGATCGCGACTCTGCGCAATGTTCACTGTGAATATCATAATCAGAAGACACTGAGCTGAGGTGACTGAGCAGGTGGGAGGCATCAAGTTATACTTAAATGAACATCTGCTTTTAAAGTGAAAATACGAGACCTAACATAACTATGTTTTAGGTATGCAGTGGTAGATAGTAATCTGCAATGACTCATCAACTGCCTGCAAAACACCTTGACTCAGAGAACTGGATACCTGCTTTTCTGCTAACCCACCTTAGCTGTGCTCTAGCCTGCTCTATTTTCGCTGAACATTGACCAAGACCAGCAGTATATTTTTGGCCAACTTTTGATGCAGTTGTTGGTTCAGTTGGTACAATTCTACATGTTGTGGTGGTGGGGTGAGTTGCAGGCATGCAATCCATAATAGTGAATCAAGATATAATAATACATATGCAGTGAAGACAGGTCAATGGAAACCACACAGACTGACCTTCCTCATCCCCTGCCTCTTTCTGGACTTTCATTCCCATGGAGACAGAGAACAATGCAGACAAAATGGAGGCCGACATAATTGTCCATTGAGCTACAATCCATAACTTGGAACCAGCACACACATGCTATCATTCTTCCATCTCACTCCCTGTCTCTTCCTCCCTCTCCTGAGTTCTTCACCCCTTCACAGATAACCTGGAGAGGGAACAGCAAATAGAGAAGAGTGAAAAGACTCGCAGTGCACTGTGAAAGAATGCAAAAACGAGAGAGAAATTGGCCACATTTGACAGATACTGTAAGATGAGAGGATATAAAAATTGAGTGCAGATGGTGCTTCTGAAATCTGCCCTGGGGCACACAGTGCACATTTGCCACCCAAAATTCCGTACTCGTTGTACCCCTCCTATTGCCCTTGGGGTATTAAAGTAATTAGGCAGGTGATTTTGGTGCAGTCCACTGGCATGGTATTTCAACAGTGAAATGCAGGCTCAGTGAAGAAAGTCTACAGACCAACACAAGAACAAAGAGCACAAGTACCACTGTTTGTTGACATTATTGTGTTCAACTATGCCAAACAAGTGCATATTCAGCATTCTAATCAATGTATTATTTTTGTTTTACAAATTACAGCCTACTGATAACTGATTGGTCAGAGGCCTCACTCATGTGCGATGGGTAATTCTACAGGCAATTTTGTGCTGGGTTTCAGGCCACAGGTATCACTTGTATGGCCAGAATGGGACACCAGACCACGGGATGCATAACTGCACTGAGACCCAGCCCCTCATCTGACAACCACATAATAGATTTTCTGTTTTACTTAACAGTGCATAAGTGACAACAGTATGTGCAGATGTACGCCTGCCAAAAATGTGATGAATTTCATCGTAAAAGGTTTTATTGAAAGCTGTGCACATCTGTGTCTGGCCACTTGAATGGCTTCCTCTGCAGCAACTATGGATTCTTTGAAGTCTTTTTCAAGCCCAATAAGATACTTTAAATCCTCAAGCTCTACCCTCATTATCTGGGCTGGTATTCTATGCCTGGTTATAATGCAGCTTTTAGGTGTTTTCTGGGAATTGTATTGTAATGTATTTCTGGAATTTGTATTGGGTTGTGTATTAATGCAGTGCCATGTTAGAAGGTGGTCTTCCATACTGCTGGTGAAGCAAGAGCTATGAGTGGAGGGAGGTACCCCAGAATTCTCAGCAGCTTTTCTTTAGTGATGTAGGCAATTGAGTTTTAGCTCTACCTTCCCAGATTTTTATGACATTCATACTAGCTGTGTGAGGCTACAGGTGTATCAATACAAACCAGTTCCTGGCATTACCTTTCACACAGGTAGCCTGTACTCTTATTCATGGTCACATTGAAACATGCTCCAAGGGGTCAGCGAAGTTCAAAATCAGTCAGTGAGTCAGGAGTTATTTTACCCTGCTCTGAACACTACTTAGTGAGGTGTTCTCTGTCCCACTGTTCTCTGTCCTACCTCTAAATACAAGGCATTTTTCATTTATCCTTCTGATAATTAAGTTTTACTGGTTGTATTCTTACTTGATTATGTATTGCTCCATATCTGTGTTGACTCTTTTGTTGTTTTTGTTTAATGTACTTTCATTGATCATTGAAATATGCTAATGAGTCACACATGTTTTGAGGTTGCAGAGCACAACAGCCTTCTGAATCTTGTGCCTTATTGATGCAATACTACTTCTTCCACTCTGTCTGCCATTTGTTTTGGATTTTTGTTATTGCATGGGTTTGACGAAATGCCTGGATTGATATGCCTTTAAATGATTATGATGAAGGTGGTGTATTGTGTGTGTTGTAGAGAGAGGGAGAGAGAGAGGGAGAGAGAGAGAGAGAGAGAGAGAGAGAGAGAGAGGAGTATGTTTTTAAAAAATTAGAATCAGAGTCCTGGCACACTGTTGGTCTTTGGGGGTCCGTACTGTTGTAGTAAAACATTCCTGTTTTGGCCAGGAGCCCCCAGTGTTCCAGTGTTACCCAGGCTGTGGGCCACTACATCAGAGGAGTTGGCAAACAGGCTTGCCAGGCCCCTGTGGTGAAAAATGGCCATCAAACCCATGAGAAAAATTGATTTTTAAAACAACTAGACCAGTTAGATGGCTTTTATTCTGTTTTATTCAGTTTTTTCTTCATATTCAGAAAACATTGCTCCTGCTAATTGTGTTGCTATACTGTCTATCCAAGGCTTAATTCATGATGCAGGTCCTGTTAAATGTTTTGCACCAGGAATATTAACACTACTGTAGCATTAAAACATAAGGGGTTAAATGCCACTGAATGTGTGTATCTAGATGCTGGCATAGTTGTAGAGCACTGCCGTTACTGTTATGTTGCTGGGCACATTGGACAGTGTGACGTTGATGTGGGACGTTGGTAACAGCAGCTAAGTAGACGCAGCTGGCTGTTGGAAGGTGATTCATCATGCTAATTGTCTTCAACAGTGGCTCCCCTGTGTGGGTCTGTTACTGTGGGCTCCTAACTACCATATTCCTTTATTGGAGCTTTGTTCCCCAAAGGTGATAATGACCCCCAGCTTTTGTATGAGAATCTCTCGCTATTTTCCTCTAATGCAGCCTGACCAATAGTGTCCATATGTACACACACACGTGTGCATGTATGCATGCACACACACACACACACACACAAACACACTGAGGCAATGGACATGGACAAATAAGGAGGAAGAGAAGGCTCGGAGAGCAGAGAGAAAGAGAGGTGGGCAAATATGCTTCAGCAGGTTCCGTTTCCTAACATGTGGCATCCACATGTTGTGATAATTTGAAAGGGGATCGCTCGAGGCATAAAAACAACCGTCCAGGGAGGTACTGTAAACTTCAAAGAGAGGAGGAGGGAAACAGAGCTTAAGACACAGACAGAGAGAGTGTGTCCAGCATTCTCACAGCAGGCCCTAATTATGACCTGTTAGGGCCTAACTGCCTCGCTCTTTCTGACACACACGCACGCACGCACACACACACACACTGTACACTGACAACACAGTACTATTATTATGCACCCACACTCATTATGCATTATATGACATTATATTCATGTAGCAGACCCCAAAAAGAGCAGCTTGCAGTGCAAAATAACATAAGTATATCAGGGAGTGTATATGCAAAATCACTACAGCAGTAAATGTAGGTTAACTGTGCTAAGTTATCTGGGGACTTCTGGAGTGTGGGTCAGAACAGATCCACTGAAGAGACGTGGTCAGGGCGAGCCAGCTGATCTTGATCACTCTGGCGAAACCGAGTGGAAATTGTGTGGCCTGGAGACATTGAGAACAGCAGGGTCCAGAATACGAGATACTTAGAATTTGAGACAGAAACTGACTCTGTAGGCAAGTTGAATGCCCTCACACAGAAACTATATTTTTTAATGTATTTATGCAAGCATACACACACACATACAAACACATATACGCACACACACACAGACATTCTCTGCCTATCATTCATACACTGACTCACACTGTGTGTCTATAGGTTCTCATCTATTCACACTTCATGTCCCAGGGAAACATCTCATGTTTAAGCACAGTCCTCCATATGGTATTTCATTGTAAGGAAACTTGTAAAACAGTAGTGCACATAACCCTTCATTAGCTGTATGTTGCTCAGCTGTGGTTCAGTCTCTACCCTGTGATAAAGACAGACACTAGTTATCACGGACAGCACACTCGCTCATTTTTACATGCATACACACATACTCGCATAAACAGTGATTTTTAACCCCAGAATTTGCCCTGTGGCCTGCCAGGTTCTGAGCCTGAGTTCAGGTGCACTGGCCCAATGTGTGGTTGTGCTGGCGGGGGGCCCCGATGTGCCAATGCCAATCTTTGGTGGACACGATGTCTATGCCTGGCTAAGATAAACAGCATGTTCGATTACTGCATTGTGCAAAAATGCAGGCCCCTTTCCCCGCAGATCTGTAGTTTTTTTAAGAATTTGGAGCTATTGTTGTAGATTGAAAACACACCACTTTATTTCAGTTACACCCCTGTGGTTTTTCAGGGGCCTGGACTCAATGTTGTTCACTTAGGATTCTTAATTTCAGGGCTGTTCAGGATTGTATGGTATGTTAAAGAAAATGCTATGATTTTTGTACTGTTTTAATGCAGAGTGCTGCCAATGTGCGTTGCATTAATGCAATGTTAACACAGTACTGTGTCAATGCAGTGTGCTGTGTGTATATGCAGTGTTCTTGTATAAATGTGCGTAAATGCAGTGTTATATACTTGTGTGTGCTATATAAATGCAGTGTGCTGTGTGTATTTATGTGCTGTATAAGTGCAACATGGTATGCGCATATATCAGCTGTATAAATGCAGTGTGTGGTGCATATATGTGCTGTATAAGTGCAGCATGCTATGCGCATATATCAGCTGTATAAATGCAGTGTGCTGTGTGCATAAATGTACTGTATACATGCTATGTGCTGTGTGCATAAATGTACTGTATACATGCTATGTGCTGTATACATGCAGTGTTCTGTGTGTGTATATGTGCAGTGTACTATGTGCTGTATAAGTGCTCCATGCTATGGCTATGTGCTGTATCGCTGCAGGGCAGCGGCGGACCATAGCAGTGACAACAGCACGGCCATGCTGCATGAGTGGCTGAAGCGGGTGCAGGGCCAGTACCACCATGTGGAGTGGAGACCCATGGAGGAGCCACAGTGAGTCTGCCCTTCCCCTGGGGCTATTCTCCGGAACTACCCTCCCCTGGGGCTATTCTCCGGAACTACCCTCCCCTGGGGCTATTCTCCAGAACTACCCTCCCCTGGGCCTATTCTCCAGAACTACCCTCCCCTAGGCCTATTCTCCAGAACTACCTTCCCCTGGTTCTATTATCCAAGACTACCTTCCCAACCTGGGGTTATTCTCAAAACTGCAATCCCCTGGGGTTGTTCTCCAAAACTGTCTGCAGTTCACCTGCCAATTATGATACGTTTAAAATCTGCATAGACCCTGAAACTGGTTTTTTGGTAAAGGATCAGTTATCAGTAATAAACGGCCTCGTGGCTCCATATGTACAATGAGCATTAGCAGTTAATAGAAACTCATTTTATGATCCCCAAACTTTCCTTCAGATACATGCAACACTGTCTGCCATATACCAGCCGAGGTCACGTGTTGAATGTGGTGCTTGGTGATGCCCCCCTCCAGCTCACCCCTCCTGGTCTCTCTCCCCCAGGTCTTATGCAGATGAAAGGGGGCCGAAGCACTGGTCAAACTCGCGCTTCACCCATGTGATGAGACTGAGGCAGAGAGCCCTGAGAGCAGCCAGGGAGCACTGGGCTGACTACATCCTGGTGAGCAGAGACACACCAATCCACTTCCTGGTTTCTTATTATGAGAAATTTCCATTGTGACGTATTTATCTATGAACCCTTTGAAGATTAAGTTTTGGGAATGTTTTTATTTTCAAAAAAATAATTTTTAATTACCATTAGTGATTCTTACATCAGCCTTAGAATGTTCAGTTAAGATCATTCTAATCATATATTTGCGATCTTACGCCTTAAAGGGTAAAATAAATAATAGGAAAATATTTCCATTTGGATGCTGAATGTCCATATTGAAGCAAGTGACTGTGATCCTTTCTCAGTTCTGTGTAGACTGGGTTTGCCATCTTGGGTCAGTGTGTATCTGTCTATGAGTGTTTGTGACTTGTTCTTCATCCCCCAGTTCGTAGACAGTGACAACCTTCTGACGAACCCCCGCGTCCTGACGCTGATGATGGCTGAGAACCTGACGCTGGTGGCCCCCATGCTGGAGTCTCGAACCCTGTACTCAAACTTTTGGTGTGGCATGACCCCTCAGGTACAGTGGGTTTGGAACCTAAGGCCTTCAGCGTAACTAGAGATCCTTAAACACAGTCCAAGCTGGGCAGGCTTACACACAGACAGATGTGTTTAACAGCTGCATCATCATGCATCAGGTTAATGCAGCTGCCAAGCTTATCTGCACATGTTCTGTACTGCCTGTCTATCTAACTTGGACAGAAATGGCCACCTTCACCCATCTGGAACAGTACCTCACATCACTGTCCATCCCAAGTATTCAAAATCTTTGGTTTAACTGATATCAGGCATTTGTAATGATGCATGGAATATGATACAATTTAATGGACAGTATGATCTGACTCAATGCACAGATTTTATACATAACATAATGAAGAACGGGCCATTCAGCCCAACAATGCTCGCCATCTTCCTGACTAAATTGTACCTAGCATTAGTATACCCATAATAGGGGTCAGTGTACTCACAGGTCCACAAAATTACAATGATCAGATGCTAATTGTCCAATACTAGCATTCATAGAAGGTCAGTGGCCATTAAAAACATCAAACAAAAAGAATAATCTTACTTTTGGCATGATATGTTTCATTCAAACAGGATCAATGTTTGTGAAATTTGTACTTTTAATGTTTACCCATTTACGGAGACATGCAATAAAGTGATGGTACCTTTAGGCACACTCTTTTTCTGCCACCATTTCTTTCCTTCTATTCTCTCTCTGTAACAAAGAATATGAATCACCATCTTCCACTTTTTTAACCCCATCATCCCTCGCTTTCTTTATCTTTCTCTCCCTCCCTCTCTCTCCCATTCTCTCTTTCAGGGTTATTACAAACGCACCCCAGACTACGTACCCATCCGGCAGTGGAAACGTTCAGGCTGTTTCCCAGTTCCCATGGTGCACTCCTCCTTCCTGTTGGACCTGCGGCGCCATGCGAGCCGCTCCCTGGCCTTCTACCCCCCCCATCCCGACTACAGTTGGACGTTCGATGACATCATGATCTTCGCCTTCTCTGCCCGTCAGGCAGGTCAGGGAAAGGAGAGGTCATTGCCATGGCCGGCTCAACTCTTTGTTGTGTTTAAAATTCATATTTTCCTTGGATATGATCAATGGGAAAGCCCAGGAACCTCCATTTTCAGTACCCCTCGTCTCTCTGACATGATTGGCATGTGATTGGCATGATGTGATTGGCATCATGAAGACCATGATGTTGTGAGTTCATACACAGTGACTCTACATTAAAGGAGGTGGACGATGGAGATAGGGCATCTTAGTGAAACTGGCACCATATTGTCATGCTCAGAATACTATTTTCAGTTTTCTGCTACATATGGTTAATGATCTGTGCATGGAAGTAGATAGGGGGAATACGGACAGCGCAAATGTACGTGATTCATTTTGTGCCTCTTTGCAGACGTGCAGATGTATGTGTGCAACCGAGAACATTATGGGTACCTTCCAATGCCCCTGAAGGCTCATCAGAGCATGGAGGAGGAAGTCGAGAGCTGTGCTCACACCATTACAGAGGCTATGAGTAAGTACTCCATCCCTATTCCCAATATTCACTGCATGAGAGGCCGACCAGGAAGTGATACGACTGGCCTCACATCTCGCCCATTGAAAATAGCAGCGTCCCATTGCCCATTTATCTATACTGTGAATGGTCCCTACTCACAGGAACAATCCAACGCACTTCCTTTGACTGTTTTAGATGCCGCTCATTCTCCATCTCAGGCAGTCCTTTAGATTTACTGTAGGTTTATGAGTACCCCTTCACTCTTTCACATCTTTGTCCTCTTTTTAGGTCCCCCCCTTCCTTTCTTTCACACCCTTGCTCGCCTTGCTTCTCTTTGTCTCTTCATCCTCATCGCCTCCTTCAGTACAATCTACTCTCTGTGCTGTGCATCAGTGCTCTCTGTCTCTCTCACAGACCTGACAGAAGTCTCACCACCCTGTGATTGGCTTGCTCTTTCACTCTGAACTCTCTCCCTCTTTCTCGCTGTTCCATCTACCTGGACCAGGAGAACCAACTGACTTTGTGAACGCACATAATTTGGATAATGAAATTAATCTGTTATGTGAGACTTCCATAGCTTCAGGATTTCCTGTAAATATCCTTCCATAGCCTTTGGATTCCAACCTGAAACCTTGTTACAAGTGCTTGTAGCTTTAAAGATCTTTTCAGAATTTAAAAAAAAAGAAACATTTCAGAATGAGCATATGGGCTTAGGAGCTTTCTCCATAGTCCTGTGCTATAGGTGATCCTGACATTTCTTTCTAGTTGAAGATCCATTGGAGCCCTCACAGTACCTGCACATTCCTCCAAAACCTCAGGACAAGATGGGATTTGACCAGGTAATAGTTCAGTTTGTTCTGTCTTGCTGTATGCCAAGAATTTTCATACTTGGTGCTGAGGCCCCTTTGTGTAAGTGGTTTTCCTTCCAACCATAGATGGAACCCCCTGAATTGCTACAAGCTGTTAGCTGTTCTTAATAAAGAACTTTTAGTGTCTATTTACCAACCTTAATTTATCAAGATATTTGGTGCAAGGGCTTCTTGTGGACTCATCCAAAGGCACTGTTCTAGTGCATGGATGGGCTCCATGATCTGATATCCAATTCTGACTGTGCTATTGCCCACTGTGGCTGGCAGCACACATAATTAGTGGTAGAGCATCATCCAGGTGGTCGAGCTCTAACTGTTTTTTAGCTGCACCAGCTGGTTGATTGGGTGGCATGTGTCTGGTTGCTAAAACCACCCAGGAACTGTCTTTCTATGCCTCTTGTCTGTGCAAGCTGGGCTTAGCTGCAGCAGGATTACATGCATTGGAGAAGAGTGTGTGCTTCTCTCCCACATCGACCGCAGAAATTGCCGCATGAGTGCTGTATACATTTGGGCATTCCAAATTTGGGAGCAAATGGTGGAAAAAAGCATTTGTTGTAATATAAACCACCATATACAGGAGGGCCCCAGAGCTAAATTTAAGGACCCCTGTGATATTCCAATAAGAATATAAAAAAATTTATAATCTCTCCACTCCATGGTTCAGATGAACCATAGAAATGTTGAATCAGTTGAATCAATCTGATTTCTTTTGGTTTAGGGTGACATTCTTTCTGACGTCCTCCTTTCTCTCTCTCCTCCTCTCAGATCTTCCTGATTAACCTGAAGCGCAGGGTGGACCGCAGGCAGCGGATGCTACACTCCCTGGAGGTTTTGGGCATCGAGGCCACACTGACCGAGGCCGTGGACGGCAAGTACGACTCGCCAACACGCACCCTGCTCACGAGCTCACGACAGCCTGCGCTCCTTACCTGACCTTTACCGTTCTGGCCTTAATCCTCCCCTTCTAAACCTCTGTTCTATTGTTCACTTCCTTCCCTTCTTTCTTCCTTTGTCCCCCTCCCAGGGCCCTGAACACTTCTCAGCTGCAGGCGCTCGGCATAGAGATGTTGCCTGGATACGAGGACCCGTACTCTGGCCGAGTGTTGACTCGTGGGGAGATAGGCTGCTTCCTCAGCCATCATTACATCTGGACACAGGTACACACCTGAACACAGGCAGACCTCTTGACACAGGTGTTCATAGTTTTTGGCTTCGAAAAACTCCTTTGCTGCTTTAGCATAATGTTTGGTATCATTGTCTTGCTGTAGGATAAAGTGCCGCCCAAACAGCTTGGAGGCATTTGGTTGAACTGGAGCAGATTATAAGGCTTCTGTACACATCAGAATACATTCTGCTGCTGCTATCGGCAGTTACATCATCACTGAAGACAAGTGGAATAGTACCTGTGGGAGTCATACATGCCCAAACCATAGCACCCCCACCATGTTTCATAGATGGTGAGGGGGGGGGGCACTTTGGATCTTAGGCAGTTCCTTTTGACATTCTGATATAAGTGAATTTTGGTTCATGAAGTCTTCTGCAGAAAGTAGTCCCTGACACATCCACACCTGCCTCCTGAAGAGCGTTTCTGATTTGTCGGATAGGTGTTTTGGGGGT
Organism: Anguilla anguilla; assembly: GCF_013347855.1. Classification (NCBI taxonomy): domain Eukaryota; kingdom Metazoa; phylum Chordata; class Actinopteri; order Anguilliformes; family Anguillidae; genus Anguilla; species Anguilla anguilla. Next base: position 13,641,680 of record NC_049206.1, on the reverse strand, counting down.
TTTCTTGATTATGATAATAATGACTTCCTTGACTTTCATTGGCACAACACTGGTCCTCATATTGACAAATGTCAATAACAGGCTCCAAAGGCAAACAAAAGCCTAGAATCAAGACTGGATACTGGAAGCTCTTTTACACCTGCAATAAGGAAGCGATTGAACATACCGGACTCATCACAAACACCTAGGAAACCATTTGTCCCAAACATTGTAAAAGCTGAGAATATACACTTTAACCATATGTGAATTGTTTGATTACAAATTTTAATTAGTGGAGTATGGAGCCAAATCAATAAAACCTATGTCTTTGTCCCAAAGGTTATGGAGCTGACTGTAGGTGTACGCTCAAAACTGGCACAAGAGAGTGACAAAAGGCAGGTCATGCCAGAGACAGATTGCAAAGGAAAATTACATTTTATCAAAAATTACTACAGAAACATGATTCCAAACTTGTAGAGTGGTAAGTCAGTAGTGTTTGTAGTGTGTGGTTAAGTGTAAAGTAGGGTGTGAATGTTGTAGGGTGGAAAGAAAGAAAGAAAAAAAAACATACAACCAAAAGTGTCAGGGTGTCTGGAAGGAGACAGAACGAGTGAGCCCAAGTAAACAACTTAAATAGGCTGACAACCACCAATCAAGGCTGGCAATCAAGGCTTATCTACCCACTCAGCCTTGTCAGCCAATTACTTTTAAAACAGAGAGAGTAGCGCACAGATGAGGTAGGAGGGACGTAGCAACACACATCTGGATACCTCAACTCAGGTAAAGACACAAACATATTGCTGCATATAAAATTGCATTTACTTGGACTGAAACTGTAAGTGGTGCAGTGGAAATGGAAATAAATGTTGCTGTTGTATCGTAACAGCACAGCACAGGCCCCACATGGAGGTCCCAATGTAACACTGATAACGAGGTACTCTTTCACATGCCCAGATTGGGTTATCATATCATGGATTACCTTGTGTTGAATGTCGCCCTCAGGTGGTGGAGCGGGGACTGCGGAGGACCCTGGTGCTGGAGGATGATGTGAGGTTCGAGCCCAGATTTAAGAGCAGGCTGAAGACCATCATGGAGAACGTGGAGCAGGCCGAGCTGGACTGGGACCTCATGTAAGGACCGCATGGGCACTGGCCAATGTACAGGCACATTTTGGGACCCCCCTAACCCACCCCTCACCGTTCTGTTTCAGCTACGTGGGTCGTAAGAGACTGCAGGTAAAGCAACCGGAGCAGGCGGTGGAGGGTGTCAGTAATCTGGTGGTGCCGGACTATTCCTACTGGACCCTGGGTTACATGCTGTCCCTGCAGGGGGCCCAGAAGCTTCTGGAGGCCCAGCCCTTCGGCAAGATGCTGCCTGTGGACGAGTTTCTGCCTGTGATGTTTAACAAGCACCCCAAGTGAGTGTGCGACAGAGAGACGGACATCATAAATCTGGGGCCCCCTCTCCTAACCTGCCTGTTATTCTGCATGTTCTCTAATTCTCTCTCTGCTTCTGTCCCTCCCTTTCTTTTCTCTCAGGTTTCACATTAAAAGAAGTGGACATGTGTGTGTGTGTGTGTGTGTGTGCGCGCGCTTGTGCGTGTGCGTGTGTGTGTGTCTGTCTATGTAGATTGTTCCTCCATTGCTTTCACTGTTTCTTCCTTTATGTCAGGATGTCAGGTTCAGGGGCCAGGGGTCAGGTTCAGGGGTCAGGTTCCGGGGATGTGATAAATGCTTGCCGGTGGCATCTTTACTGAGTCTGAATAGACTCCTGCTTCTGCGCAGTGTGAACTGTGTTGTAGAGGAGGGGGGGCAGCATCTAAAACTCTTCTCCGGCCCCCTCAGCGAGGAGTACATGACGCACTTTGAGCCGCGGGACCTGCGGGCGTTTTCGGTCGAGCCCCTGCTCCTGTTCCCCACGCACTACACGGGCGAGCCGGGCTACGTGAGCGACACGGAGACGTCCACCATCTGGGACAACGAGGACGTGAGCACGGACTGGGACCGCCAGCACGCGCCCAAGACCCAGAAACAGGGCCAGATCCGCCCCACGGCCCAGAACAGCGTCACCGGGGACACGCCTCCTCCTGCCACGCGCGTCACTCGAGATGAACTTTGACCCTACGGACGGAGAGACTCTTACTAACACACACACGGGCATACGTGCGTTCAAGTGCTTATGCACAGATGCCTATTTCAAACGACGACTGAAGACTCACCTCTTCAGGCTGCACCTCTCCCCATCCCTCCCTACCCCCCTGTAAATGACTGTAAGCTTAGGGTTGTAACTAGGCAGCTGTTTCGTAGGTGACTTAGGTGCATTAACTGTCTTAACTACTGCTTGTATTTTTTCCATAGACTGCGTTGTTGCCGTTCTCGTTGTTTAGTGTTAATCAGTTTAACCTTCAGGGTCCAAGTTGAACTATGCGGTTGTTCCCTGCACTTGGACCGGTACTTCTCTCTAGGGGTTTCGTCATACTTGTTCCTGGTTATGGTTATACATTTTGTTGTACGTCGCTCTGGATAAGAGCGTCTGCCAAATGCCTGTAATGTAATGTAATGTAAATATACCTTGACACAGGGTAGTGCTCATTTACATACTCTCAGAGGCATACATGCAAACACTCATATAAACAGACACGCACACGCACACATACACACAAACACGCTCGTACAGACTCAGGCTTTTATACATGCATACATGTGCAAGAATCCAGGCATTAGCTCTTCAGTGAACTCAGTGTTAAAATCTGCAGCACACAAGCTGGGTGTGAAGAGCAGAGAGGTGCTTTCACTGAGGTACAGATAGGGGGCGATGACTGCTCCTCCCTGAGTTTTATTTATTTCTCCTGCTATTGGTTCTTTGATATCATGTTGCCCAGGGCTGAGCTGATTGGATTCTTACCCACAACTGGGAGCCATTGGGAGATGCTGGACCTCCCACTGTGACACTGGCTGAATCAGGAAAAGTGAGAAAAGAAACCTGAAACTTATGTTTTATTTATGTGATTTTGACTGATGTAAATGTTCATCAATTGCAGACATGGGTCTGTGCAGCACAGCAAATAAAAGAATCTTATTTCTGTCTGATAACTTGAAGAGGTGTGTTTGTGTGTGTTCGTGCGTATCGTGTGTGTGTGGGTGTGTAATCACGAGTGTATTTACATTTGTGTTTGAGTGTTATTACCAGTCAGTCTTTCTGACTGAATGAGAGCAGGCACATCAACTGAAAGCTTCAGCAGAGCTGGCTGACTTTGAGTGATGTTGTTACTGTGATTGCCTGTGGAGGGCAGTATTTGCCTGCATGTCCCTGATATCACTGTACAAACAGATCTGCTCCTCAGGTGTATCCATTTATAGCCACTCAGAAAGGAATAGGTGCTCAAGTACACATAAGTGTCTCACTGTGTGTGTTTGAGAGAGCTATCAGTGTGTGTTTTATTTGACAGTGAGAAAGTGTGTTGCTATATATCTATTTGCGTATGGGGTGTGAGGAGTGTGGGCATTGGGTTTTGAGGAATATAACAGTATGCTCTACAGCTGCTGTGATTCCTGTTTGTATCCCCCTCCAATAGAGCAGGGACTCGGTACAGGACTCAGTGGAGCCAGTGAGTCTGACACAGTGGAGGCAGCCTATCACTGGGATAAAAAGGAAAGCAGTCTGCCTGCCATCTCATTTATCACCAGCTCTCTTTGTCTCTCTCTCTACATTTCTCTCCCACTCTTTCTTTCTCTTTCCATACCACTTTTACTTCAGTCTGTCTCAGTTTGACTGGCTTTATTGACGTGACAAGGATGCACTTAAACTGCCAAAGCATATGCTGACATAAGCTTTATCAATAACACAAATTCACCTACAATAAAAACATTCAAAGCGTTTTCTCTTTCTCTCTCGTTCTCTTTCTTTCTCTCCTCTTTTGCCAGCACATGTAATATATCCAACAAGTGGAACAATCAAAAAATGAGAAACTAAAAGCCGAAAGAAATGGATACAGCGTACAGCATTGAGAAAGGTCTGTGATATTAGCCACTGCAGGACTCAGAGGAGGGCGGGTTTATCACCTACTCCACCTCCTCTGCACTCACGGGGGCGTGGGGGCGTGGGGGGGTGGGGGGTGGGGGGGGCGGAGGGAAGGGGCAGGACAGAGGGCGAGAGAAACAATAGGAATGAGTGAGTGAGAGAGAGAGAGAGAGAGAGAGAGAGAGAGAAAGAGTGAGAGAGGGGATAAGCCAGCACTGGGACTCTCACCCTGTGCTCCAGACTGAAGCATGACCCAGAGGAGCGCCCGGGCGCCCACCCCGGCTCCATGATCTCGCTGCTGCTCTGGCCCACTGGCCCCCACGACCTGGAGCCCCATGGCAGCCTGCTGGGAGGGGAGGGCGGCGTGGCCCTGCAGAGATACCAGCCCCGCTCCCCGGACAGCAGCCCCAGCCACTGGGTCAGTTCCTCCTCTTCAAAATTCAGATTCTGAAGTCTGCTGCTGTCCCTTTGCGTGTCTGTCTGTTTGTCTGCCTCCTGCGCTGCCTGTGTCCCTCTCTTTCTCCTTTTTGTCAATTATATTTAATTCTTGACTGTGCGCTGGGATCATACTGCTGTGGCTACATTATTTATCTTCCCACAGTTTAAACTCTCGCACAATGCCTCTGTGCTGGAGTCACCAGCCCTATCCTGTACCTCTGCTTTCCCCTGAGACACTCCTCCCTCTCTACCGCTACTGCTCCATTGTTTAGTGCGGTTTATCGTTTAGACGGCTTATCCATGTTTGTGTGAGTGCGTGTGTGTGTGTATACGTTTGTGCATGTGTGTGTTCTTGTGTCCCCATTAGCAGGACAGTGCAGGAGTGTGTGTGTGTGTGTGTATGTGTGCAGGTGTGCGTGTGTGTGTGCGTACGTGTGCTTGTGTCCCCATTAGGAGGATGGTGCGGGAGCATGTGCAGCGTTCATTGTCTTGTTATGCTATTTATGTAACTGTCCTGAGCACAGTCGCTGTGGACCTTGACTGAGGAGGAAAACTGCTGTTCTGAGCAGTACGGAGGAGCACAGTTCAGCATGACAGGCCCTGCTAGCTGAAGCGCACATCCTGTGTGCCCACAGCAGGGCCCGGTGCAGTGGTGGCTGCCGAGGGGTACCAAGCTAAATTGGATGAGTAATGGTTTGGTGAGTGTACAGCAGGTTCCGAAACTACAGTAAGTGAAGAAGGACAGGGGGAGATGTTGCTGAGGTGGAAGGACAGGTTTGGGCTAGGGTGGGGAGGTCTGTTGAGTGCACTGTTCCCTCTTGTTTCTGTTCCCAGTCAAGCAGTTCTGTTCAAAGACCCAAGTCACCTGAAGGACTGTCTCCATGTTACATATTCCCTATGACTCCCATATAGTGAATTTCTTGAACTCAGCCAGGGAAAAGCTAGCGCTGTTCTTTTTGTGCATTGTGTTTCTGTGTCAGACATACTGTGCTGCATTGAAACATAGACTCTCTCTTTGCTTGTGTGTGTGTTTGCCGGTGTATCTGTGCGTGTGCGTGGATGTATGTGTTGTGAGTTTATGTGTGCGTGTGTGTATGTGTGAGTGTGTGTGCGTACGCGTGGATGTGTATGTATGAGAGAGAGAAAGAGTGGCCGATGTGTGCATATGTGCACTTTTATGCCCTTGGTAAGCCCGGTGCTTATCAGACATCCTGGTTGATGTGTGTGCTGGGGAGAGACCGTGACAGTTTCCGATCATTGTTCCCAGAAGTGCTGTTCAGACAGCCGGGGATCTCCCACAGTCTGCCATCCCTGGCTGCTGCTCTGCCCCTGGCACAGCTAGGGGAATGCCACAGCACACCCGTTTCCTGGAACTTCTACCCACTGTGAAGATCTCAGCCAATTCCACACGACCCCCCAATCCCACCTCCCTGCTTGTTCTCATGCCCTGGTGATTTTTCTCTTTCATTTTGACCCCGTCTTTCCCTCTATGCTTTTTTTTCTCCCTCTTTCCCTTGGTTTCAGTATTTTTTTGAACCAATTGTTTCCCTCAGATTTTTTTTTTCTTCAGAATTTGGAATGGCGACCTAGACCTAGACCTCAAGCCATTGCCTTAATCTCTCTATGTGAATGCTATCAGCCACCATTTCACTGGCTGCATTACCAGTAATGTTTGTTTACTCCTGGCACATCCTTCTGTGATAAGAGAGAGACAAGCCTGCCAACCAAAACCCTGCCTTTCTGGGTGACCAGTTATGTGTCCTCCAGCTGGGGTGCAGTCAGTTTCCACTTTCCAGTACACACTCAATGCATAATCCAGGCACCAGCTGATACGCAGCTTATCCTCCCTCCTTTCTCTCTTGTATTCCTCCGTCCTCTCTCTTACTCCATCTCTCGTTCTCTCACCGGCACACCGCGCTCCCGTAAGCTCGGGAGATCCTGTTGTGCAACAGGGCAGCTGCGTATCAGCGATGTGGCCAATAAAACCCCGCTTTAATTGCCCCGCGCTTCTTGCTGACGAGCGACGCGGACAAAGTGCAGCTCGTAAGGTGCTCGGCGGCCGAGGGGAGCTCCGCATCACCTGGCCCGAGGAGCCATAAAGACAGATAGAGCGCGGCACCGCCCGCCGCGTTCTGAGAAGGACGGGACAGAGTGACCCACAGCCGCCGCAGCCGGGGAGGCGGACAGCGCCCACTCAGCAGATGACTGCAGCGCACTGCAATAAACTCCGGGGGCCAAGGCTGCATGCATGGCTTTAACCGCAGGGCCAGCGCAGTGAGGCCAGAAGTCAGTGTCACACCGAGCCGTCAGTTTTCTCCGGACCTTCCGGAATGAGATTATTTGCCAGCTTATTTAGGAGAAATTCTAACCAAACCGAGCCTCTGTTGTTCTTCTCTCAGCCTGTTCCTGCAGGTCTTACGCTCTTGAGACCCCCTGAAATACCGACACAGGTTTTCTGTAGCCACGCATTAAATGCGTTTGTTTATTGTCGCCAGGAGGACTAGATGTGAAATGTAGAAGAGCGCAGAAGTCTCTCCGGTGAGATTGTGACATTCAGTGAGAGTCAGTACAGCTGTTCGAGGGGCTGTTGCAGTGCTGGAGCGGCCAGTGCTCTGGTATGTGTCTGTTCGGTAGGGCGTGGCAGGTGCTGAGTATGCACATCTGCGTAAGCTTGCGCAGTCAGGACCCCTACTGCTCTGAACCTTTGGTTCTTTGGTCTTTGAGCTGCACATAACAGGTCTGAGAGTTCAGTCCTTCCTGTGCTTGTAAGGCCAGTAAGGCAAATCCACCGCGAACAACGTGAGGCCCCATCCCCCTCTGCTGTGATCCCAGTCATGTGTCCCAGCTTTGCACATGAATCTGGAGCAGTGGAGGAGAAGCTGGGGGCCAAGGTCCAGCTAGATGTTTTTATATTTATGTTAAGTACTGTACACTGCAGTATTAGTGCAGTGACACAATTTTTATTTTGTTTTGGCTCTGTGCTCCAGGACATTGGATTTAAAATTAAACCATGAATATGAGGTTAAAGTGCAGATTGCCAGCTTTAATTTGCAGGTATTTACATCCACATCAGGTGATCCATGTAGGAATTACAACCCTTTGGGCAATGGTATCTTGATAGAGTCCTGAGGTCAATATTTGTGTAACAGCAATTTCTCAGTACAAAAATAAGACCTCAGAATTCAGAAACTGTGAGATAGAGATTGATTGAGTGTTCTGGCTGGAAATGTGACAGCCAGTCAGTCTCCATTTTGCTGCAGTTCACTCTGGGAGCCGTTTAGAGAGGTGGTTGCATCTCTGGAGCCCGACTCGCATCCTGAGAGCTGTCACTCCTATTGTGCCCTTGAGCGAGGCACTTAAGTGTGAGTGCATTGTGGGATATATGGTTGCACATTTGGCTGGAGAACCACTCAAGAGAGAAAGTAATGACATGTCAGTGTTGTTACCGTGCTCCTTCAATGACAGAACCAGCACAGTGTGCCCCCTGCTGGATGCCTCAGGCATGTACTTATTTTTGTGGTAGTGTTATCCTGGAAACTGTGAGCATTGTGGGGACAGAAAGCCTGTGGTCTCGGACCAGTCACTGACCATAGCTATACAGTTACTGTACTGCCTTATTCTTTGCTCCAGTGTATGTACAGTACCAGCTCAACAGAACCTCTCTCCCTGCTCCATACTCAGTGTAAAGATTCTTCTGAGCTTTTCTTCCTGTTCCAGGATCAGTCTGCTGGTTTATATATAAACTAAAATCTCTCCCCCTGCTCCACAGTCAGTGTGCACATTTCTCCACAGCTTGTCTCACTTTTCCAGAGTCAGGTATGAGGACAGCGGGTAAAGCCCAGTTCACAGACTGGTGGCAGGAAGTGAGAGATTTCCTGGAATGTGTGTTTCTCGTCAGCGGGGTAAAAACAGCGGGCTGCTCCTCCTGTTTTTGTCCTGTGCCATTTTTTCTGGGTCAGCAGACAGAAGCACTGGGGCTCAGCGGGATGCAGTGGATGCTGGGAAGTGTTGTCCAAGCATGGATTGAATTAGGTCCTAAAGATGATAGCCTCTTTTCAGATTTATAAAGGGGAGTAAAGCCATTTTACAGGGCCCTCATTTAACCAAACTGCACAAGTTGATTTTCTTTTTTTAATTATCTGGACATTTATCCATGAGCTCTCCAGACACTGTATTGTTCTAATAAATATGCAGTCGACACAGTTGCTGTAGTTATGTCAGTGCACACTCTGTAGTCTGTGTTTATGAAACCCTCTGTGCTGATAGTTTGTTTGCTCTGCTCTCACATAACTACATCCTTCCAGAAGCTCTCCATCTGTTTAACACTGTCAGGCAGACAGCTTCTGGACTCCTTACCCATTCCCATCCCCTAGCACTTTTTTCCTATGTAATCACTTTAGGATTGTTACAGCACGCTTTATGGTTTTATATAGAGGTGGCTATCTGCATGGATCTATGATTTGAATTATGATTTTAGGGTGACCTAAGGTAACTTTTAGAGCTTTAATGATGTTTCACATATCCTAGCTGGTCTGGGAATGGTGTTTGCCAGATGTGGAATTGCTCAAATAACTCAGGTGAATGCACTTATGTTGTCTTTCATTGTAAGTGACTGTTGATAACAGTGTCTACAAAGTTAATGTATTATAAATGGAATATTAATCAAAGCAAAATACCACCACTAGATTTGAGGCATGGTATGTGATGGTACGGCAGAATTATATGCGTGCATTTCAGTCAAGCTTAGTGGCGACAGTGATGTTTGGTTGTGTTGTTGCTGTGCATGACGATGACATCACATTCCCCTTGAGATTGGCTGTCCGCATGCACTGCTGGGCCCCGTGACCTCTCCCATAACATGCAGATCCATCTCGGTCACCTGTCCCCATGGAGATGGATGCACACAGCGAGGCAGAGAACTGGGACTCTGGGAACTGGTCCTGGGCCAGGGTAGAGAAGGAGAGGGCGAGAGAGAGAGGGGGTGGGGGGGCTGAATGCCTGCCTGTTTGACTGCCTGCTGGTCTGTCAATACTGCCCATAATTCTGTTCTGATACAGACAGGCCATTGGTACATCATTGTGTGTGTGTGTGTGTGTGTAAGGTGTGAGTGTGTGTGTGTGTGTGTGTGTGTGTGTGTGTATGTTTACATGTGGGTTGCTTGAAGCTGAGAGAGAGGCTGTACAATCAGACCAAACCAGACCACAGAGCATTGCCACCCACAGAGGGAACCCTCAAGCTTGTTGCCTTATTGTATTGTTCAGCTGTGGTTTGGAGTCAGTACAATTGTTTCTCATGCAGAGAGGTTGCAACACATCTAGTTACACAGAGTCACTCTCATTTCTGAGAGACTCTTAAGTCTTTTCAACTGGTGTCAGGAGAGATGGACCAAGCTGTCAGATAATGTCTGTTTATTTCCCCTGTGGACATTACTACAGCAATTTAACACTGCATGCATCACAAAAATAATGTGCATCCATGTTCACTCTGACACAGTCACACATTTATGGTCAGTTGTTAAGCTGTTAAGATCTCACAAATAATGCATTGTGTGCTGCTGGACAGGACACAAAACTTGGATTATCAAATGGCTGCACTCACAATGATACTAACGCTGATGTAGAGCTTCTGAGAATCAAACAAAAAAACGCAATCTTAATATGAATTTCCAGCGATAACTCCGAACTCTATAAACATTCTCTAAACTCCACTAGGCGATGGGGAGTGCAGCGAGGCGGAGTTGGGTGATTCAGGACCGGAGACTGAATGAAAAAAGAGAGGATTCTGAAAGAAAGAGGGAGGAGTGACTAAAAAAAGCAAAGGGCTCCAGAGCTGTGACGGATTTTGTCTGTGTGGCGGTGTAGAAGAGATTTACAAAAGTGGACAGTTTTTTGGTGGATGCTGTTTGTTGCTCAGACAGAACTAAAAGTTCTTATCTTGGTCAACTATGAAGATGCAGCTAGCGGACCACGAGAAACAAGCTGATCATGAAATTCGCCAGGGCAGATAAAAATGGTAAAACTAACGCTTATAGCATATAATGCGATCGCCCATTAAAGTTAATATTGCGTAATGGCTTGCTTTCTGTCAGAGAGGACAACGTGAGTGGGAGGAGGGGGTAATAGTTTGGGAAAGTAGCGGATGAAGGGAAAGAATGGAAGGGGTTGGAGGATGGGTTACATAAACTTTTTTTGTAATTCTGCTTCGATTGGTCGTGTAATTATGTACTTCTAAACGTTTAATGTGCAATTATGATTTAAACTACTACCAGTTTGCTTGACCTACGTTTTGAGATGTTTTCTGGTCGAAGCGACAAAGATGAGACGATTGCACAACAGAAACTTTTGTTTCGCGGCGCAGAGCCAGAGCTATGATGGGGAAGCGCCGCGTTCACTTGCAAAGCATACTGTCGCTGTTTACTGGCGCACAACAAAGCAGATTCCTTAAGACTTGACGTTGTTGTTGTCTGCAGAGTCCTCCTGAAGGCCTTTTTTCACTTGACCACTTCTCTCAGTCACGCTTGAAGGTTCAAACGATATTTTAAACAGGAAGACTCCCTCCTATCTTTAGGAGTAAGAGTTGTTTTATTTTACTTGGGAAAAAAGTGTCAGGGATTTCTGTTGGGACAAACACACTGAACGTTACACATTTCATAAAAATATGGAATTAATAACGTGATTATTTTGTCGTGTTGCCGGTGTACAATAGCCAACGGAGTGTGGAATTGATTTGTTACTAGCCTGTAGCTCCTGAAGAGCACCCTCAGGCCTGTATTTAATTAGTAAATGCAGTGCTATTTTTTCCCTGGAATGTTTTCACTACCTTTTTATTTCTAAATATCTGTGCCTTTACCCTCTCAGTCACAAGGACAGCCCTCAGCGCAGTGTGAGTTAGCAGCTACTAAATTTGTTTTGAGAAACAAGGATCAATGCACCAGCAAGAACACGCTGTGAGCCTGTGAAAACTGTGGGCTTGGCATGATTTATGCTGTCATCTATAATTCCCCTCTGGGATTAATAAAGGACAATCTAATCTAATCTAATTTAATCCAATTTAATCATGGGGTATGTCCCAAACGTGTTCCTAGAGGCATGCCTATGTTTGTTTTAACATGTCTTACTTGTATTACATTTGTTTGAGCTGACGATGTTCCTGAAATTATATTTAGACAACATTTCAATAATTTGTGTCACGTATGTGCTGTGAGAGGTGTGTTTTGGTACTTATGCAGCTGTTAATGCAGGATATTTTAGCTAGCATGTGCCTCACAAATTTTGGGGAGCCACTAATTTGGTGTAAATGTACAAGGTCCCGATTCAGCAATGATCTTAAACCAGTAAAGTTATATTGTATCTGTCTGTATAAAGCCTATTTGTATCTCATATTTGTAAAAATTGGTGAAATTAATAGAAATAGCTATCAGAAGCTACATTTGTCAATAGAGGTTAAGTAATGTTAAATACAATTCAATTTAGCGGTTCAGTCAAATATAGTTAATTGAGAGCTTCGCTAGATGGAAAATTAGCATGTGTGGTGAGCCCCCACTATACTAAGCACATACTGGACTAAATCACACGATACAAAACACATGAGACTGTATGTGCAAATGCCAAAATGCACTTATACATGGTCTCTCCGCATTATACACATGAGTGGATGACAGCTGGAAAGTTGCTTTCTATTAGCATTATTTAGTTTAATTATCAGGTTTACAGTGGGTTTCACATATCTGAATCAGTTTATGTTTATTCGTGTTTTAAAATGTCCCCTTTCCTCATATTTCCCTCATGTCCTCATATATTCCGTTAGTTGGAATCTTGTGTTATGCCATGATCTCAGGCCACAGCTGTGCCTCATGCACATGTGCAAGAACCACTGCTGCACGTGCACTCACCTGGCAGCCAGTGATGGTTTTTCCACACTACACACCACACAGTGGGGCACAGGAGAGTTAGCAGTTAGCACAGTTTGACACCTGGCGAACAGGGTGCTGATGCATTGATAGAAAAACCCTGCAGACTGTGGCCCATCCTGCTCTAATTGGACAGGGTCAGCTATGTCCCAGGGGTGTAGATCCCTGCTTACAGTTTAGTCATGACATTGAATCGAAGCACCCTACTGACAGAGCCATTCAGAAGCCCCAATGAGCAGAATTGCTATGTCAGTCAGAACATCAATGTTTGTTTGCAGTTGACCAACTGTATCAATAGTGCTTGCGACAAATCAATTTCAATATTTATGTTTCTATTTGTATCACCCTCAGTAGTTTGAACAGGTCAATTCAACCAAAGCCTGAAGGCAATTTGAAGGCTTGGTGTCAGTTCATTGAGAATAACAGTTTTTGTCTATAATTCATTTTTCTGCTATTGGCCTGGCCTCAGCCTGTTCTCTCCCAGACTGCTGCTTACCTGCTCCCGCCACTATCCATCTCAGTCACATATCCATTCCACTTTATCAAGAGATTGCATGTATTGTCAGAAACTAAGTGCCGTGCCATTGGCTCTTCCTCTTTTAGGATGCAGCAAGGTGTGTTGTAACGTTTTACGTTCCCCCGCAGAGCTCGGTGCAGGACTGGGGGGAGGAAGTGGAGGACGGGGCCATTTACAACGTGACACTGAAGAGAGTCCAGATCCAGCAGGCTGCCAACAAAGGGGCAAGATGGCTGGGGGTAAGATGAGCATGCGCACGGATATGATACACACACATATATATATACACACTCAGGCATGAGCACAGTGCGTTGAGGGTGGTTTTTAAGATACCACTCAGCGCATTGCTCTCACTGGTGAGGAAGTCTGAGGCAGACTACACCCAGGGAGAGTACTATTCTCTTCTGCTCTCCTCCTTCTCTGTGTCAGAAAGGGAGTGGAGGGGTGGGGGGCGCTGTGTGATTGAAAGCAGATTGTAACACTTCCTGTCCTAGCTTGCTAGCAGCACCAAAGGCTGTGTTTTCTCCTGTATCCCTCTTTATCCCTCTCCCTCGCTCTTTCTCTCTCTCTCTGTTTCTCTCTCTCTCTCTCTCTCTCTCTCTCACACACACACACACACACGCACATACACACACTCTAAACAGCTGTACACATCTCTCCTGTGGCTGTGGTTGCTGCAGTCATGTCGACTCAAGGTGCAGCTGTAGTCAGGGCAGTGGCAATAGGCTACAGAATTTCTGGGCATGGGGTTTTCTACCCCTCATCTTGTTCTAAACCCCCACCCCCAGGTGGAGAACGACCGGCTGCCCCCCGGCCACACGGTCAGCCAGCTGGAGACCTGTAAGATCCGCAGCATCCGTGCGGGGACCCAGCGGCGGCTGGTGGAGACGCTGCTCACCGCCTTCGCGGACAACGACCTCACCTACACGAGCATCTTCCTGTACACGTACCGCACCTTCGCCAGCACCGAGACTGTGCTCGACCTGCTGTTCGCCAGGTATGCGCTCCCCATCAGGCCCTGAGCATGCTCTTTCAGCAGCCAGCACGGGCCCTGCAACCTGACTGCAAAAAACTCTGGTCATGTTCCAAAATGCATGCAAGGGTGATTGGAGGTTGGTGGCTGAATGATCAAATACTGTTCCAAAACTTAAGTATTCAAGGACTGAAAGCCTCTTTTTAAGTGCATTAGGAAGTTCATTAATGAACTCAAACTGTGTGGAGGTCAAAGTTCTCGGCAGGGCAATGACATAAAAATGCACACATATTTCGTGTGAATCAAGCACTTGCATATTTAATGGTGCATATTCACAAGGATGCAGCGTGTACTACCAAGTACGCATGTATGTTGTATGTAACTGCATTTTTTAACATGGCCTTGGGTAATGTGTGGTCATTCACAGTGGGCTTTTTGTGCTTTACCTCCATCACAGGTATGAGAGGGTAGGGGACAGTGACGGAGCCTGTGATGCCAGGGGAAATGTTCGCAAGTAAGAACAACGACACACAGCCCTGTTCTCAGCCCTGCATGTGTCCCAGCTCTGTAGTCATGAATCTGAACAAATAAATTAGTTCTTTGGTTTACAAGCTTGGATCTGTGCATGTATTTAGTATTTATTTAATACATATTTTACTAAAAAACCACACAATATGTTTGTGAAACAGTCCTTATTTCAGATTGATAGATTGACACTATGTACTGTACATGCATATGTGGTGGCACATACTGTCATGCAGAAAGTAAGCAAAGCTTTTGTTTTAGCTAATGTGTTTGCCTATTAGGGTGTGTAGGGTGTAAATGATTGATGGAATAGAGGAGCTGCAGTGCAGACCTGATTCCCAGGTTGAGGAGGACCTTGTTCTTGTGTGAGCTAACTGTCACATGGGCTGTGCTGTTGCGCTTCACGCTTGTGTGTCTGTCCTGTGTCAGCGCCCTGGCCTCCATCCTGCGAGCCTGGCTGGATCAGTGCCCCGAGGACTTCCAGGAGCCGCCCTCGTACCCCAGCCTGCGCAGGGTCCTGGAGTTCCTGCAGAGGGCGCTGCCGGGTTCAGAGCCCCTGCGCAAGGCTCAGACGCTGCTGGAGCAGCTGCAGGC